>NW_028185150.1:7956583-8077369 GCF_003343005.1 Rhea americana
TCCTTTCCCATCCTTTCCTTTCCCATCCTAACTTTTCTATTGAAAAGCTATTTCATAACTCTTCTAGTGGTTGGAATCCTAGTAATTGCCCACCTCAATGTGATCAAGAGCAATTTTTTTTTTACAAAATTCCAATGTGTATGTCTAAAATAATTCTTTTCACTTCCTATGTCTTGTGCAATAGCCTATTAATAGTGTGCTAATATATGTCATGACCAAGTATTCAGTTTTGAAGGTAACATAATCTAGGTCTTTAAATCATCTTTGTGGGAATTTTTAAATCCTCCTTTTAGTCTCAGTTACTATTTGAATCTTTCTCTAAATGAAAGATTGCAAGTTGTGCAATGGGCATTTCACATGATACCTATTAATAATTACTATAAATTATTATCAAATCCTTTTTCTGCTGGGAACATACCATATAATACATCCTCTCTTGTCACATTTAACTTTCACATGATTATTTAGGTGGGGTTTTTTTTGTCTTGTTTTCGTCAATTATTCTTTTTCTCTTTGTCATTACCAAATGATGAGTACACAATTTATGATAGTAGCTCTTGTTATTAATCTCTGCATKCATAATCTTAAATTTTACTGTTAAATTTCATCTCATATTTATTTACTTATTTATTTGTATGTATTATTCTGATCCTCTAGATCAATTCTTCCTATATATCAGGACATCTCTACTTTCTATGTCTATGGAAAAAAATCCAACAAGTTCAGTTCCAGGACTGATTTTAAGTGAACTCTCTTCATACGCTCCTTCCAGTCTGAAAGGAAAGAGACCGTCTTTTTTAGCAGTTGTTGCTTATTCTACAGAAAATTTTTACCCATCTGTCACAACTTTTAAAACCTTTTCTCTAACCTAAGTAATGTTTTGACATTGTACTGTTTACCACTGAATACACAGAATTTTGCGCTTTTTTCACCTAGTTTAACAAAACGAAACAAACAACAAAAACCTCGCATAATTGGAGCCTGTTGTGACAATATATCTCATATGAAGAAATGATCTTTCATCAGAAAAAATAGGATATCATAAGTATTCTATTTCACACACAAAAAGTCTGAAACTGTTATTACAAATAAGCTCCACTGAGACTTTCGCGTTCTTATCTTATCAGAAATTCATTAACTGTCTTCATCATAACATATTGTTTGTTCAAACTCAGAGAAAGTAATATAGCAGGTTCTAACTCTATGAAATAATCCATAATTACATAACTTTTATGTTGTTGTAGAGATGTCCAATAGACGCTTTAACCTGTGTGCATTAATATACAAAAACATAAACAAAGTTTTAAACAAGTTCTAAAGATCTTTAAGATAACTACACAGATTGTGAAAAGCTGAGATTTCCCTTAAGATGACTTTGGAAGAAGAGGCCAGTTTGCACTTTGGTGTTTCAACACTGTAGTTCAGAGGCTGGCTGGATTTTAGCACAATCATCTGTTCACTGAAGACTTTATAAGTATAAAAATTTGAAATGAAAAYGATATTTTTTTTGATTTTTCCTTTTTTATTTTATATGAATCTTGGAAATAACTCACTTGTGATGTTAGTGAGGAGAGACGAGCATGTGGTCATGTTAATAAAGCTAGGATTTATGGAACATCAAAGTGTGTGGCATAATGGATTAAGAACGGCAATTTGCAGGAGGGCATATTCTCTTGTTACTTGCACCTCTCTCGCTACGTGGGGCAAGTTCCATGATCCAAATTACACTGCAGATATCACTAAGACCAGCACATTGAATATATCAGGATCTAGTCTTGACTAACAGCCAAATTTGTTTCATGCTGTCCTCTTGGTATTTGATGAATAAAGTGCCTTGTGCAGCAACAGCTGGTAATTTATACAGCTCTACAACTTGTGTGTTTCTTTCCTGACAACAAGAAAATATTGATACCCAGTCCACTTTCACTTTGGAGTAGGATTACTTTTCACAAAACCAGTAGAGCAAATAACCCAGACAACAGAAAGCGTACCTTGTGCAAAACCTATTCTTTCTRTAAGCATAGGAACGGCTTGTTCTGCACAACACTTCAGCCTTCTGACTTCAATCTGGTGAAGACAACAGGATATGGAGACTGTACATGAATTCCATTAAAAGAAATACGTGGGATCCCACATGTTTTCTGGACAAGCAAGAGGCAGACATCAGGTACAGTAAATGGCATCCTCATAGGTTTATCAGAATAAAACATAATGGAATAATTTTTAATTCAATGCTACACAATCTTATATTTTCCCCATATTTAATTATAAAAGAGAATCAGAGTGTCGTATTTATTGGCACATTTGGTTCCAAGTTTAGACTACATGATCTGATTTGAATATCCTCAAGGGAACTGTTCGGTGTTGAACATTTTGAAATCTGGCCCTTTACATACAAGTATCTACTTAATCTATGATGACACTATCATGAAGTTCATTATTTTCTTGTTCGGTGAATTGTGCACCGCTATCATGTGTCTAATGTATTATCAAATTGCCCTTGACTTTCGGGAAGTGGACACTTTTGTTAACCTAAGGGATTTGCATTCCATCATAAGGTGAAACATATATTAGGAAATGCAAACAACACAGTTAATATTTCAAATAAGTTTAGCAATATAGGAGTTTATGCTGACATTAAAAGCTATGCTGAATTGATGCTTGGGTTATTTTGAGAATATCTCTATTACTAATATGACAAAAGATGACTTTAATAGCATCATAAACCAGAAACATGAAAGTATTATTAAAACCTGCTTCATAAAGAGTTATCAGCCTATTATCAGTTCAGACATGATGAAATTTCAAGCTAAACACACTGGACGACTTCATACACATTTAACCAGCAATGCTGTAAAATCAATAGTAATGGATATTTAAGCTAAAAAAAGAGAAAAGGAATGTTTTTGCTAATATAGTTCAGAATAAATGTTATATGACAGAAAAAAATGTATGCCTTCTAAAATCTAGCCACATCTTTTGAAAATTTTTCTTTCTCCAATTATTACAGAGGAACATTTGTTTTGTACATCGTCTCATTTTACCATTTATGCTTGGAAGCATGTCATTTTGTTTAATTTTTCCAATGAAATCAGTCACTTTAGGTTCTTATGTATTTTTAGACACAGAAGAGCTACATTCTGCATTTCTTTACATTAATTATTTACCTCTCTGCAGGGTAAAACACTTACTTTACACATTTCATTTTCCCCCCTCTAAGCCGCATACCAGACCCAAGAAAAATATGAAGCGTTTGAAAACGAGACCTGATTTCAGGCAATATATGAGTCAGCTTTTTTTTGGAGGTGTCTTAATGAAAGCTTAGGGAGGGGTTTCTGCAGATCTTAATCTTATCCATAGGTGGTGGATCCGCTAACTTCATGTATAGTTTAAAGTCTAGGTTCTCTCTACCACAAGTTCCTTAAAATGTTTGTGGCAACAGATATTTCAAAAATACAAAACAAAAACTAGGGATCTAATGTCCAACTAAATATTAGAGCTGCATAATTCCAAAGAATTACAATTTAATAACAAAAAAACCCCACCCTATTTCTGAAAAAAACATTTTGAAACATATATGTCTGCTGGGAGGATCAAGATTTTGTAATGTATGACCTTGTATTCTTAAGTTATAGTAATGCTACTTTTTAATTAAATGACAAACAATGTCCAGACGTTAAATATGCAGAAAAAATTCTGCAAGGATGAATCATCATTTCTTCAGATATCCAAATTACAGATATACTGCTGATTAGAGAACCAAAGAATAGATATGGCTAAGGCAAAGACAACTTGCTTATAGAAAACACTGAAGCAAACATATTTACTACTATTTTTAATCCTTGTATATTTCTTTTTCCTGCCTTGATGGTTTACAAAAGAGCTGACACAGTGTAATGGTGCTTCAGCAGCAAATGAGGGAAAGGAGGGAACTCAAACTGGTTGGAGCCTGAGAATCAGAAGAGGAGGGAAAAAACTTGTTCTAGGAAATGGAATGGAGTCAGAAGATGCTGGCTTGGAGCTGCATCTTGAATGTATACAGAAAACTTCCAGTGTTTTTTGGATAATTCAATTATGACATATCCAATGGCATTGATAGGTGGGTAATGATTTACAATGCTATCCTACAATTCTCATATAGAAAACTATTAGGTATTTAGTCTTACGCTCACCACATTTAAAACCCTTGAAAACATTTTGAGGTTCAAAGTGTTGGGGATCAGTGGTTCAAAGTGTTTCTTACCTCATAGAGTTTGTGTTTTATTTACAAGTCTGGTAGTAGAAGCTTTCTGGTTGAAAGGTCATCATGAATAATGCACAAACTATAAATGAGAACAAGCAAAATGAAAAAAAGAAAGGAGTAGGGCCAGACTTGTTCTTCTAAGTCTTGTGGTCTCCAGCAAACTTCACTTTCATTTGGGTAATTTTTTCATCAGGTACATCTGCATGGTATATTCTAAAAATAGTAACCACTACAGAGCAATTAGTCAAAATATCCTGCATACCTGTGCCTTGATGCACTTCAGAGAGGACAAAGCACAATCGTTAAGTTAATGAAAACAGAAAAGTTTTTTTTGACACATTTCATAGTTCACTGGGATCCTGCGAGTCGAATAGTATCCAAATGCACTCTTTCTGTGAGAAATAGGTTTTAAACAGTCCTTTCTAAGCACTTAGCCTGATCAATTGGAATTGTCTGCATGTTAACATGAGACAAGTTTAGATCATAACTTCAGGAATAGATAGCAGTCATGCTTTCATTCGGCTTGTTATTAAAGACACTTAGAGAACGAGAGACAGTAATGATGGGCAAATGACTTCAATGCTCGAGTCCCACTAAGGGTGACAAGAAATAGCTTTTCCAGCACCAGCAGTCAGCCCTGGCCTTTTTATTCCTATTTACTCTTTCAGTAGCTCATGACTCAAAGGCCAACAAGAAGCATCAAAACATACATAGAATTTGGCAACTCCAGTAGACAGGGTTGATTCACACAGTAGAGACACAATGTTCTGCAATTTTCTCCATTACTCCCACTACAGCCAGCCAGAGTCTGGGCTAGAATTARTAGAGGCACCAGCTGGAGGATGCTGGTAATGGGTTTAGTCCATTCTTAATGTCTTATTGAGGCTCTCAAGGTATTTAGATGCTTTAGTTAACAGACAGGAGTTAGAAGATGCTCACCGTTTTGGTGCTTTCTTGGGAGAAGGCAGAAGGCAACCCAACTACTGCTTTTGTGATTATAACAGTATCTACTTGCATTTGATATCAACTCAAGAGCATTTATTGTCAATTTGCCACAGTAATGGAAAGCCATTCAACTATATATTTATACAAAATCCCCAAGGAAAACATGAATCACCATTATTTAAACACACAATATGATTATTAATATACTTGTATCAAACGCAAGCTTGTTTGGCAGTTGAGTTTTAATTGTAGTTTTACAGCGTCCTCGTTTGACATTGATTTACTGAAATAAAGTTTTTAAAAAGGCAAGAGATATCTGTATTTTAAAATACAAATAAAAATAACATTGGTGATCTTATAAGATGATTAAAGTTTAGCTGGTTTATAGAAGGTGAAATTCTCAAATCACTGAACTTAACAGAGCCCCAGACTAATCCTCCTAATGAAAGGACAACTTTGAGATGAGCCAAAAACAGAAATGAGTAAGAACAATATGATGATCAGTTAGTCCAATGCCCCTAGAATCTCTAATCTGTAGCTGAAATAGCCTTGTAGACCCTTTCACAACACAGTTCTTCATGACAGAAAACTTATGAATTTTGTTAAAGAAGATGGTACGGGTAGATGGTAGACTATATTTTAGGAACTTACAAAAAAGTTTTAGAATACTTTCGTTTCTCTTGTTTCCGTTTCCTTTTATATCTTTACAATTTTAAATTTTAAAAACTTGGAAATCCAGATAAACACAATGCTAAGATCTATGCCCCAAAGGAACTGGGGAAGGAAGTGCAATTCTAGCATCAGGACTGAAGTGTCATATGCACAGGACAGACCTCAGTGGTCCAAAATATGGTCCACATAGAAGCATTCTGTAGGAGTAGCTTGAAAGCACAAAGTGATCATGCTATGACTATGGTTATCTTGTGCACATGGATTAATACCATATAGCCCAACTGAACCTCCTTGAAAATACCATTATGCATGGGTATTACAGACGAAAAATAACAGAAAAGGAAAAAGCACATTATCTACTCTCATTCYCTACTTTAAGTCTAATGTAATGGCATCAGGAAAACAGCCTTATATTTAGTTTGAGCTTCTGTGCCACTGAATGCTATACTAAGCCTTTCTCCTGCTTCAATTCTCCACTGTTGCGCTGGACCTGGAAGATTGCAGACATTTGCCAGG
Source organism: Rhea americana (assembly GCF_003343005.1). Classification (NCBI taxonomy): domain Eukaryota; kingdom Metazoa; phylum Chordata; class Aves; order Rheiformes; family Rheidae; genus Rhea; species Rhea americana. The sequence continues at coordinate 7,962,960 of NW_028185150.1, forward strand.
CTCCTTAGTAGCATTATAACTTCATGTACATAACAAGGTACAAAATTAAGCTTCTCATATATAAGGTACAATGACTGATGCACTTTCTGTTCATGTAGTGTGGCATTATTCCTTGAAGAGGCATAACTAGAATGAGGATAAGTTGAAGAAAGTGAGGGCAGAAGGAGAAAAGGGATGGAGGAAAATAATCACTTGAAAGATCACAACTTGTTAAAATGGACTACCCTGAATGAAGTCAAAAAACAAAACTAAACAAAAACTTAAAAAAATCCAAAATGCAAAAACCCCCAYGGTAGTAAAATTACCAGAATGTGACCAAATCAACAATGATAATCATTACAGTTATAGTAAGTAGAGTATTAGAGTTTCTAAATAATAAGTATGTTAATATCTTAAGGTTCTTTTTCATRCACAAGAAAAATCACAGAAGCCAACAGAGCAGAGACTTACAAAGACAGAGAAGAACAGGACCATGCCAGAGTCTAACCTTTGTAAGCTGATATTATACTGTATAATTGCATTGAGCTCTACTAATCTGCACCAGCCAGAGAAACATGTACGAAATGGTGGTGCTACCAGGTAATTAAGCAGGTAGTAGGTAGGTAGCTCACTACTCAGTGAATGATCCCAGCCTGCATATTTTGCTCTGCAATTCCTGTGTCTGAAGGCCCTCTGAAGTTCTGTAAAGGGGGTTGCAAARTGATAGCCTCTGTGAAAACCCAAAATGCAACTCTATCAACATTCCTCAAAGTATTTGTAGACTGTAGAGTCGTCATGGTTTCTATTTCCCCTTATTACAGCCGACCAAATAATCCACCAAAGTAACTATTCAAATACTGAAATGGAAAACATATCAATACATTCGAAGTTGAAAAGCTATGTGCTTGTATTTTTTCTGGTTGGCTAATGAGTAAGTTGAGAAGTGTTGTTTCAAATGTTTTTAGCTATTAATTATTTTTCTAACAATATTCTGGATCAAACACTCTGCAATGAATTTGCAGTTTGATTTCTTTTATAGCACCATAATTACACATTGTAAACAACTTCCCTTTTCCCTAAAGGTTGTGTAACTTTATAAAAACAGATGGGAGGGGTAGAGGGTGGAGAACAACAACAACAAAAAAACTAAGAATCTCTATTGAAGTAGAAATTAAAAAGGGATGTTTGATATGATAAATAATGACTASATAATGGGTTTCACTGGGATATGAAAATACATTCCAGAAAGAGAGTGAAAACCTATGTGAATGCATTTGGAGAAGGATGTCTCTATCCCGCTTTTTTCCTCCCATCCGTAGTGTTACTGTCACCAGGCCAGAGCTTAGGACAATCCACAGTTGATTCAGCTTACCAAGGAATCTATTTAGGAATCGCTGGTCAGAGAAGCAGCTAAAAGTGTTTTAGTTTGTTTTGTGGGACAAGTRGTGAGCAGAAAAAGCAGAAGATATTCCATGTATTCAATGCTTTTTGTGAAGAAACAATGATTATAAATAAGAGACACTGGTGACATTTGATCAAGATACCTTCCCGCAACATCTAGTTTTATTCATCTCCTTGTAAGTGCTTTCTATTTGTTACTGGAATATGCCACACTCTTGGACATCTGACAACTGTTGTGTTAGACATTCTGCAGAAATTTGCCATGCCATGGCTGAATAGTGTATTTGTCAACCTCAGAAGACTAGGATACCTTGCATATGTCAGGTGTTTCAGTCACATTTATTATGAGAAGAGCTTTAGGATGAAGCTTTCTACTTACAAGCATGCATGTGCAGTAATAGAATACATTTAGACGAACTACTAAAAAACCTTCACATTTACAGCTGTATTCGTTGAACAATATTCTCTTTAGCTGCCCCAGTTTATGAGTCTGCTTTGTTGGGCCCGCCTAATGCTTCTCCAGTGCTGAYACCATGACAGATGCCATGACAGAGTGTGTCCTTCCATCCCTACCACTGGAGATGGCTTGTGGAAACATTCAAGTATATGCTTGAGCAATCTGCTGCTCTTCCTGCCCAGGATACATTGGCCCTTTATTTACAGGAGCTTTTTTCCACAGTGCTTGTGAAAAACAGTATGTGAAGGGCCAAAGAGACCTCCTGCAGTAATCTGGAGGACTTGATTGTTTTTTAGCTTCCACCCACCTAACATTTATAAATTTCATGACATTGTAATAAACCTAATATGGAAACCAACAAATGCACATTATCCTCAATAGAGTCATAATTTTAATTTCCCTGTGAGAAATTTATAGGGCTTAGATTACATATAAATGCAATGGAAGAATGATTCATGTAAAAACTGCACAGCCATTCTGTCTCACTTGGGCTTTATTAGATTTTGGATAACCCTCTGGGACATGGTCATACTTGGCTTAACAGAAGTTGTAGTCGTGAACATGTCTGTGCTAACTTCCCTTCTCTTTGTGATGTGATGTGGCTCTATGCCAAAAACAACCTAAGTCGGTGGGGGGGAACCCAACACTAGCACAGCTATTTTAAATAACAATAGAGGAACAGGACATATATGACAGGTTTTTCCTCCATGACTTAACACTATATACACATAACGTGCCCTCTAATGCGAAATTTAAGGTTTAGAAGAACCGTTGTTCRATAAGTGCTATTTTGACATAGGGATTGGGAAAGAAGGCAGTTATTTTAAGTGAGGTGCATATCAAGTTTTGAATTGCTTCCAGCCAAAGCATTCAAGTGTTGTTTTCTTTCAGCTAAAGTTTTCACTATTATGGGACTTTTATTCTTTCACCACGAAGGTGCCAAGCTAATACCTGATGACATGTTCCTCCATAAGGTTTTGTACAAAAGTGATTAACCTATTCTAATGCTTTTTTAACTTTCAATAATAATGTGTCCTTTTCTTTCAAAATTACGTTGTGAGAGGTTGTACACAAAACAGCCTAGAGTGTTTAAAGGACACCTGCATGCCTATTACTGATGATGCTAATGGCTTAGGCAGAAATGACAGTATGACCACAGGGCTGCCCTTACTAGGCATGAAAGAACCAGTTACTGCTTTGCTTATCTATTTTTTTAATGTATGCTTTTTCTCTTTATTTTTATCTTTGAAGTTCTGAAATCACACCTACAAGTCCATTTCAGTAGAAAGGATGTATATGAAGTAAGGAAAATGTTTTGCGACCCTTTAATCTTTCATTTCTTTACCAGTAAGTGTCTGGTTTCCCTTTCCTCTAGCTAGTCCATTTCATAATCAATTACATAACATTGATACATAATAGCACAAAGAAACTTTTAAGAGAACCAGGAAGATCACATGGTCCATCAAGATCTCCTGTAACTAACCTTGGGACTTTTTAATGCAGTCCCTCCCAACCTAAGCATCCCCTGCTTCAAATTAAATCAATTCATATATCACCATTTATCATCTGGGAAATCTAGCTCACAACTGTACTCTCCAATTCTCTCCTCCAGAAATGTGTCAGAATAATTCACACTTGCTTCTATCACTGCCTTTGACAATTTGTTCCATTATTCAGTAACCCTCTGTATAAAGAAATTCTATCTGAATTGTATATAGATTAATCCTTTCTTTAACATCAATCCATTATCTCTGTTTTTGAGTAAATTATTATCTCAAACAGTGCCTTGGTGACAATTCTGTTCTCTACCTTCAGGATCTGACAGGGCCTAATTAGGTCCTTGTTCTGCTAAGATCTATGCCCTGTATATATCTGATTTCAGATATTTTAAACTCTTCTTTCACCCACTGAGGGAGAATACTTAGAAGAATATCAAAAGTGCCTTTTATTTTTTGTCTTTTGCAGAAAAAAAAACTCTATAATTCCAGAATATGAAATATATTCAAACTATAAAGGGAATTGTTTACATCAGTTCAGCAGGGCAAAACATCTAAATAAAGTCTTTGTGACTTGACATGACAGCTCAGACACATGAAGAGTTTACTAGCCTGGTTGCTATCAATGCAGTCATGAAGAAAGGAGTCTTTCAGGAGAAAGGAGGCTTTCTCTCATTCAGGAAATCCTTCATCTGCAACACTTGTTTTCTGCTATATAGCGGTAGTGGTCTGGCACAAATACAGATATTTGATTTCGTCTGTGTTAATATTAACARGGCAGTATAAAGATTTTATTATGGCAGATGTTTCATCTTTCTGCAGTAGAACCAACAATTTGCTGCTCTGTCCTTTTCTGAGCAGTGCTCTATTTGTTTGTACATCTATATATTTCTGTGCTGCATCCAGATGTCATAACAATGAGCATTGTGAGGGAAAAAAAAATCAGTAAGTAAAGCACTGAACACAAATATGGATTAATAGGTTAGCTTGATGGGCTGCTTAGAGCTGCATAAATCTAGCTCTCTCTACATTTCTTTTGCTCTCACTAAGACTTCATTTGCTCAGATAGCTTCTGTGTTATATTGGCTTTGGTTCATCATTGCTTCATAAGCTCCTTTGAGGGAGATTTTTCAGACCTGAAGCATCTATATAAAGCCARAATTTTTGTAGTACTTTAAAATCTGGAGAACGATTAGCCACTGAACAGGGACATTATATTTGGTCAACTTCACAAAATTTATTTCCCTGTGTAACAAATGTAGAAATCCCTGCCAATGTGATCTCTCCTTTCATAGTACTTACTCTCGGTACTTCATTTTAAAGATAGGAATCCATGCTACTAATACTGTTACCTACCATAGCATTTTCTTGAGTAGTCTGATGTAGAGAACCTTTAAGTTGGGTACTGTGTTTGCTTTGTTTTGTTCTGATTTGGTGATAATTTTTATTATGTAGACTATAATGAAGCTGTTTTCATCATCCTTTACAGAATACCTTAAGGTAGTACTGCAAAGGTTTAACTGTTTTCTTTCTTTCTTTTTTATAAAGAGGGAAAAGMTACTGAAAGTCAATGCTCTACATACAAATCTCTGACCACAACTTCCAACCTGGTATAAAATCCACGTATTTTTATCTTAYTTTTAGGTTACAGAAACAGGGAACTTTTTGGCAGGATGAAAAACTCGTATAGATTTCAAGGAGAAAAAAAATACTATTTTGATTTGACATTTCCCATTCAAAATGCATTCTTTAATGCATAATTTGTTTTATTTGGTGGATCTAGCCCTAAGCTTTTCACTGTGTCATGACACTGCTTTCTGCTTGAGCGCTGTGTTGTGTATCAAGTTTCTGGAGTTGAAAAAAGGCATAATCCTCAGCAAAATAAAACATAAAAAAACAACACTTTTCTGAAAAATTCTTATTCCAACAAGTGTATTTTATTATCAAAATCAATACAGAAAACATCTCATCAGACATCTTTAGGTCAGGCTCTTTATGAATGTTTTGCATCATAGATAAATATCTTATTGTAGAAACTCTGTCTGTATGAATTTGTTGCTCTATATGATTCATTCACTAACACTACTACCTAGAATAACAGCTGTTCTCTGTACAGGAGTGGGTGGAGATTAAAGGTGTGTAAAAAAGAAGGTATTTTTGTCCCTGAAAAATATGAATCAAAAAAAAAAAAATTCATCCTAAAAATATTCCATTCTAAATTCAAAAGAAATGTTGTCACTAACCCAGTTTCATAAGCCAAAACGTATGGAGGTATAGGAGATAGAAAGAAAACTCTTTAAAAAAGAAATCAATTTTTCCCTTTTCGATCAATATAAAAATTTTTCATTTAGATTTTTACTGCGTCTATATTGATCTCAGAAAATATAATAGGTTAGAGTTTAAAATTAAAAAAATCATTTAGGAGAGTCTGAAATTAGTGTTTCTACAACAGCTAAACTTTTCAATGCTTTCTTAACTGAAAGGTTAACCAAAGCCCCTCCTTTATTAAAACCCTAGTTTTAGTAAACTCATATTTCAGAACAAAATAGGCAAATTTGACTATAAGCAAAATGTCTAGTTTCAGAGCAAGGAGAAATCATAGAATCATAGAATCAGTAAGGTTGGAAGGGAACTCTGGAGATCATCTAGTCCAACGGACAAATATAGTTTGTACAATAGCTCAGTAGTTTCATGCCTTTTGGAAGGGGGAAAAACAGGGAGAGTAGACTGGACTTCAGCTCTTGCCTTCTGCAGTGATAAGAGTACAGTTCTCTTTTCCTATGATCMTGGGTAAATCCTCATAGACCACCCCACTCCAGGCCTGAGCTACTAAACTATAATTGTAGACAGTTTATAGACAGTTTTAAATGGTGATAAGGTTCTCTGCTGACCCATCTTTTTCAGGTAACTGCATTTTAAATATTTGTAAAAATTCCTGTATTTTTATTTATTATGTAGACATGCACAGGCGGGCCACAAACAACTAGATGGATAAGGGACAGTCATAYACTCTTGTAAATCCTCGGTGATGTTTATGTTTTCACCATCCTACTCTAATATTCTATATTTGTGCTAAGCTGATTTCTTTCTCTTAATCCCTTTGTGAAGCTCCTTATTCAGCAATATACTGCAAGTCTTTTTACTCCTGCTGTGACTGTTACTAAACAGCACTCACTTTTGCACACACACATTTTTCTTTTAACACTCCTCATTGTCCTTAATGATTGTATGAAATCAGAAAGGGAGAAGGGCTGGGGAGAACAGTCGGCTTCACAATCTGTTTTATAGTCATTGTATGGCATCATCAAAAGATGACAGACTCACATTCTTAAAAAAACCCTTCTCATTTTACAAAGATTTAACTTTTTGGGAGAAATAACCTAACACAAACCAGAGTGAATTTTCTGTCTTGAAAGATTCTACTTTCAAGGTCACTTTTCCCCACTTTTCATTTGTCTGTTATTCCCAGAGACACCACCGAGCTGCCTAACTATGTGTTCATGTGCTCACACGTGCCAATATGAATACACTGAACTGAAGGGGCTCTCGGTGAAAACACARTCACACAATCCAGCTGAAACAGTGTTAAAGTTTAATTTTGAATCAGATTTTTTAGAAAGTTCTGTTAGCAGCCACTAACACTTCGGAGTGTGAGTATTTGTGCACASGTGTGCACGCATTTTAAACCTCAAAATTCTGAATTTCCTTGGTATTAGAACTGTAAGTCTATTTTCACCTTGTCTTCTGTGGTAGACATCACGTCTTTAACATTTAGGGATCCAATCTGGGATTAAATTCTTGAATAGAAATCATTATTTATATCTAACACTAAAAAGAACAATTTGCTATAAAGCCTAGCTCTGACTAAATCAGAAGAAAACAGGGATCTATGCCCCAGCCCACACAGTTCTCCTTCCTGCCATTAGGGCCCTGATTTGTTTAAGTAAAGGTGGGAAAACTGCTTGGAAGCACGAGCTTCGGGTGTGAGAAGAATGAACAAGACCTAGAGCAGTATCTGCTTGCCCAGCCACTTTTTATCCTTACTCCCTGGGTCTTGGGTACGCAGGGTCATACTTGACAGAAGCATGTCTTCTCTATTGTTGTAATCATGAATAATAGCAAACTTGCACCCAGAATGTTTTGGGGCTAATTCTATTGATGACACTTGGCCTGAACCCTTTGAGGCTGATACACAACTRTAACATTTTTGTGTAGATCCAAATGTGGTTTGGTATAACTATACTCCCCAACCACTGTTTTAAAAGAATCTTTCTTCTACTATGTTACTTCATCATTTGAATGATTGCTATTAATACTCAGCATGATACAGATATGGGGTAAAACATACATATAGTTTAATACAATATAATTCAATTACTGCAGACATCATCCCCTTATACACTCTTTCAGGTGGTGTGGCCCTATACCGTGATGTCTCCAGACAGCCAAAAAGCTACAGAGAAATCACCAAGGGAAAGCTTCTCCTGAGCATTTACCTGCAWCTAGTCTTTTGTAGTCACATTCTTTAAGCTATTTTAGATTTTTTCTTCTTAAAAGCAGCCTTTAATTTTGTCTGTTTCTGCACATCACATAGGGCAAGGATATAAAAGACAAAGCATTTTTAAAGTAGTAGCTATATTTAGCTACATAGGGTGGAAGAGAAGAATATTCATTTTCCTGCTCTTCAGTGTACTGCCTTTGTGCTAAGTAAAATCAGTTTGCAGCCCAAAGGTCTAATCCTGCAGCATGCAGAGCATTTTCAGCTGTTAGGGGTCAGGCTTGCAACATTTCATAATAAATACGGAGCACTTCAGGCTTGGGCCCTACAGAGGTATGAAGAAGTATTAGTTTTCTTCCCAACACATTTATTTCTTGCTTACAATGTGCTTTCTATCACAATAAAGATCTTAATTAAAGGTAAAGTAATGAAACTCAGAAACACACATRCAAAAACCAGAAAGCTTAAAATGTACATTATTCTGTGCACAGCCTTTCAGTGCAGCAGAAATATTAACATTAGTATTCAGATCTATGGAACAGAATGCTATTATTAAAGCAACTGAAGAGTTTTTAATATTATAAATATGTATGACTTTGTAGAACAGTAAGGAAATATATTCTGCTCAAAGTTCTCCTAATGCTGAATATTTAAATGAAACTTACTGCATTTTGGTACAAGTGCTATAAATTATCCACTTTAAAATTAGATAAAAACTATTTGAGAAATAATTATGGATATATGTTCATTAGGTTGGAGTTGGAGGACTGAGAGATAAGGGCATTAGGTCAAGCCTTTCAATCTGCCTCCAGATACTCATTTCCACTATAATGCCTATAAGCACATTATGGCAACAGAATTTCAATGTTTAGAGAATTCTAATTCATTCCCCTTCTCTCACTGTGAAATAGTCATTCTTAGACAGTGCATGTAAAAATATAAACACGGAATTTGAGCATACTCAGCTGAGATGCTCCTCTGTCATCCCTTTCCCCAGCGCACACACTTTTTTGCCGCCTCTCAGTCCTGTCTGCTGAAGATGATCAGCATGCAAGACTTTACCAAGCAGTTAGTAAATGTTGATTCAGACTGCAGTATTTACTTAATAATGGCATTGCTTTATCCTTGCTTTTAAGTTAATCACAAACAATCCTCCTCCAATCCTTGCCAGGAAGCCTCCCTTAAGTCCATTGCAAATCATAGACATAATCTGTGTAAATAATTAATCTGCCTGAATCTTATTCCAGTAACACCTGCACCAACACTGATTACCAGATGTGTAATTGCATTTCTCTTGTATTTAAATAATTTCCCTTTACATTCTGTGGCAAAAAGTACCTCACCTTCCTTGTGGTCCAGGGCAGACTTTCTTGACCTCTCTTTGGTTCCCTGATGCAAGTGGGCCCTGAGATAAACCAATGTGATGTCAAACCATGAGAAGGAACCTTATACAGCTTCATCTGAAGTCAGAGGTCAATGCCAGTCAACACATGGATCAACCAGGGGCAAAATACATCTCTCAGACACAGGAATTAAGAAGTGATGCAGTTCCACAGGATTTATTCACACACGTACTCACTGGGCATAACTAAGGCATAAACTGACTTTACTCAAAAATTTTCCCTGATCAGGCACCATTTTGTTTCCCTGAGTAACGCTTTCTAGGAAAACATAGTTTTAAAGGAGTCTTATTTCTACCCTCTTACTTCATCATTCGAATGATTTTTATTAACACTGAGCATGATATAGATGTGAGATTTTATRCATAAAACACACATAGAGTGTAATACTGATGTATATATGCTAAGGAAATTTTGTTTAAGCTTCAATTCTTCGGCTCATCGACTGTATCTTGAGATATACACAGGGAAAAATTCACCTTCAAGCAATAGGCCACAACAGACTCTAATGATGTTTTTGAGTGATTTCACCCCATTTTACCTCTGATCTTCAATGCAAGGATAAATTCATCCATTGTGCCTAGAACAAACTTTCTTTTAACTTTCTGTATTACAATAGTACATATAAAATGTTCTGTTTCGCAGATTAGGAATAGTTAACTTCAGTCATGAACCTGTCCAGCCCACTGCTTTTACTCTGTCCTATTTCTGGAGGGTTTTTGCTGTTTTTCTAAGCCATCTGGTCTAGATAGCTTAACTCTGAAAAGTGCTGACAATTTTTCCTGAAAGGCAGGAGCACAATTAAGCATGTTTACTCATATATGATAATAAACCCTCTCCATAGCACTTCTCCCTGCAATCTAGACTTCCAAATTAATGAAAACTAGCACCTTGACTTTTAAGGTGCTGTACATTCAAATGTTAGGATTTGGGACAAATTCCATATTTTGTCTCTATCAAAAAGCTGCATCACAATACCCAGTTTTGCTTTTGTCTTAGCCTGAGTGAACTCTTCTTACTCACAATGACTTGGACAAAGCAATGAGACACACAACTGGATAAATATGAGGAATGTGACACACTCCCACACAGACTTTACAGGTTACCCTAGCCTCGTATTCTTTAGAGGCACGCAACCCAAACAAACAGGTTTACAGTTTGTGGGATTGAAGATTATCAAAAGCCATGTCCTAAGCCAAACCTATGAAAATCTACAGTCACCACTAAACAACATTCAAGACTGACAGAGATGACAGACAGGAGTTCATATACTTCAGCAACACTGTAATTTTTATGTTAAAAGAGAAAGCCAGATGTCTTTATTATCCTGAATAATGTGTCAAAAAACAAATATTACCCTCCAAAATAAACACTATATATTTAACTTCAGTGTAATATCTGCTTTATTGTGTGATGTTAGCCCATGGTTATTTGTCGAAATGTTACCATCTAAATTCCAAGTCTTCACAAAGAACTGTCCTTAGAAAATCTTTAACATGTTTTGACCAGAAAATAATCAAAGATAAATAACGTGAAGAAGGATGAAACTGAACTATTGGGATTAGGAGCTCAAACAAAATGGCTGAGACGAACACTTTTAACTGAAGAAAGAATAACAAAGAGACTTTACATCTGAGTTCATAAGAGAAGAGACACTGAGGCAGACTAAACACGTAAGAGACATCTACAATGCAGATGAAGAAAAGGAAAAAAAAAAGTAGGAAGGGCCAAATGAAGCAGTATAATAACAAAAACACAGGACAGAGAAATAGGGATATTTGATCAAGGTGTTATGTTATCTGCGTATAGCACACAGTCATCCATGAATGCTCAAAACATAGCAACTAATAGCTCAAAGAGAAAAAGTTTCCTGCCTACTTGTGAGGCAACGTGATAGTCAAGGCAACGCTTCATTGGTGTTCATCAAGCCTTTCAGACCACCTGTAGCAGACAAAGCTGGTGGCAGCTTGGTTTGGGTAATAAGGAAATACTGCAGCCATTGGCTGCAGGTGCAAACACACTGGCTGCTACCAGCAATTAATTAACAGTTTTCATCTAGCCAGAAATACTTGAAGCTAAATATTRCAGGTTTTTTTACTCCACAGAAACTAAGCTGCTGCTGCTTATGGCTACTATTTAGTACTTTGAGGCTGTTTTCCAATGTTTTTGCAATCCTCTTGGGAGCAAGGACCTATGCTTTGAAAGATGCCGAAAGGGACTGAGTATGCAAAGTCAAAAGGTCTATCTTTTGTATCCTATTCTAACTGCAGCTTAGATTTTTCTGTTGTTAGCCATTTTTATCACACGAGCAGTTCTGGCCAGCAGAAGTAACCATAGAAGATGGAGATGATGCTCAGATTTCTCCATCTTTCCATCTTTCTCATCAAAGATGATTTTATGCAAGAGTAAAAATTTAAGAGTGCTAACTTTGGATAGACAAACTTTCCATGATTCCTGCCAGTGCTGGGTTTTTCTAACCTAATATAGGAATTATCTTTTCGTTATTAAGTGTCATTGGCTCATTGGCTTTTGCATTTTTTGAATGTTAAAAAAACCCTAAAATGCAAGCGAATAATGAAGTAAAATTGGTATAACTTTACACTGCTTTAAAATAAAATTTTCAGTGAACTGATTCAAGCCACTTAAACAAATTCCTAACATAACATGATGCAAGTAAGCAAAATTCTGTTCCATATACTTTACCGAGAGTTTTCTAGTATTAAGGGTCATAAAGTCCAAACCCAAACCCCACCAGGACAGAACCTGACTGTGTAAGATCCACTGCAGCAGAGGAAAACAGCTGTATGCTATTTGCATGTCCCTGTTTGGTACAGTTCAGCATACTCATGCACTTGGATTTCTGTTCTGGTGCTGAGCAAGGCTGTGCTGTCAAAAGTAACACCTACCTGCTGTGCTCCTTTGTGTGTGTAATTAGCTGTCATCCCACAGTCTCCATATCTATTGCTGTAGGAAAAAAAATGCCCATTGCTTTTCAGAGATTACCCATTGCTTTTCTGTACACAGAATTTCATAGCTGGAGGGGAAGTGTCTGACAACTAACATGGCAGGAAATGGGTTATCTGTGGCTATGAGTCTAGTTACATTTTTTCTGACTACTGATTTTTCTTTAAAGACATTCTTTTGGTGTTTGAGTCAGACGGATTGTGCAAGGAGGCTTTCCCTTTCTGCAGGCAATCCTGGATTTCAGGCCTTCCAGCCCTGGAGTCAGGAGAACCCATTTTATGCACAGTCCTGAGAGTCTAGGTAAGGGAAAACCCAAATCCTCCTGTGCAGAAAGGGGAATTTAGAAAACCTCCTGTTCAGTGGAGAACAAAAAATTAGGACTTTCAGAGAGGGGATGTTCTGGAAAATAAGTGTTTTCGGACTGTCTTTGAAATTACCCTAAAATGACAAACACCTGTAGGGCCCATTCTTTTCACACCGAAAAGAATCCTTGAGAATTTTAGAACGCAGTATTTTTCCAGAAATAGCACACTATACCTTGAAAACACCCCATTAAGCTGAGCCTTCGTTGGAGGACTTGCAGGTATTCCTGCCACACTGGCAGAAGGGCCTGAATGCTCTGTGATCTTAGGCCCCACTTCATATCCTGGTGTTGCTGTAGGTCTGTAGACACTGTTATTTTACTGGCAGAGAAGAGCTGGTGATGCTATGAGGAAATTTAGAAATTCAAATGAACAGTAAGTCATCCCACGTTGCTGACAGACAATCAGGTAAGGTTGTCTATTTACAAAGTCACCGCTAGTTAGAAACCTTTGGGCTCTTTAAGGACTTCTGTTACAACCATAACACAAAAAATGAAAAGGGAATAATGGAAACAGTGTGTAACTTTTCTTTAGTGCAAGGCTTTTCTCTGTCTTAGTGGGAACAGAGTCCCTTTACCTTTTGAAAACATTTCATTATGAAACAAGTTTTTTTTAAAAAAGAAAAGGACTTGGCATCTCAGACATATCTGTACAAGGCATCTACTCATACATGCATCCACTCTATCATAAAACAAGGACCACAACTCTCCCAGTTGATCCTTAGGATTTTCCAGTCATTTACATCTATAACTCTGGCATATGTAGAGGGCAGCTGCACTGCTGCAGCAACTGTAGGGCCGTGCTGAAGGTCCCATTACATCATCATAAAGGGTGCCATGCAAATAGGAGAATGACAGAAAAAACAAAACAAAATGAAAGCATGGGTATGTTTCTCATCTGTTTAGCGTTCATTAATTCATTGCAGGCATTCTTCTGTAGCAGTGTGTTCACATGCAACACATTAGGTGATTTTTGTTTGGCTTTGTATGTGTCTGCAYATTTTTATATTATCTATAAGAAGTGTGGTTGACCTGTGTCAATAGGGTCACTGAAGAAAGTCAACCTGAGGTATTTCTCCACTGAAATACTTAATAGAGTATTTCAGCCTTCTTGATTGCTCTTGAAATCAGAACAAAAGTGCCTTCCTTTATTTCAGTGAAGCAAGACTGGGCACACTAATAGGTGACTCAAAGAAGGATCTATGAACCATGTTCTTGTTTTCATCCTGACAGCAAAAATGAGCTAAAAAATAACCACTGGCTCCCCAAAACAGACTGTTAGAATCTGCAAATCAGTAAGAAGCTTATCACTACCTTCTGCGACAAAGAACCACATTATCCTCTGGCCTTCCAAGAACATTTCCTATCCCAACCACAAACCTCTTTGGTTCACATGTGCCTCCATCAAATTTGAATCTTCTTTTTTATGAACAAATATCTATTTATACATTTTACAGCTGTAGACTATGGTTAGTGAAAGATAAATATAAATTTTTTTGATATGATTTTAATTTACAGCATACAGAGATTTTAATTATATAATTGTTTAATTTTGATTCAGCTATCTTAATTGCTATACTTAAGTAAGCATTTGGGAAGTGTTAGATTGTTCTTTTTTTTCCAGCAGATTGGATTTAATTTTTGCTAATTTATTTTACTTTGATTCTGTATTGTACTCTTCCCCTTTCAAAATCATTTCCTTGCTATGGAGCATATAGCTATACAGCTGTTAAGATTATCCTTTCAGATACTGAAGATCCGCATTTCTAGGATTTTTCAGATTGTGTGGCATTTGTAATTCCCAACTGAATTCAGATGCATACTTTAATAGAGCAAAGAGTGTCCTTATCCAATAGAAAAATGACCTGTGTTTTTTCTATTTCTTTCTCTTAAACAAAAAAAAGTAGGTATTTTTCAACGGAAATAAATCTATAAAAAGACTTATAAAGGTGGAAAATTTTCTCTAGAAAATTTTGTGTAGCACACAGTTTCCCCTCATGCATGCTTAACTTTGTAGGCTACAATATCACTCACATATTCCCAGACTTTATTTGTGTGCTACCTCAGTCAAGACTTCTGATGCAGATTGAAGTTCTTGGTCAGTATCAGGGCAAGTGCTCTAACTAGAAGTTGCTGATGAATAGACATACAGCAGCTTAGTCCAGAAATTAAATTCTTGATTTGGGAAACCCGAACCAAAACAAATAGTTCCAGTGAATTTAAACTTTAACAAAATATTCTCCATCTGTTGAGAATTTCCTCCATTAAAAAATAATCAGCTTGCTTTAATTTTGAAAGTGATAATTTTCTAAAATAGAATTTAACTATTTTCTTCTTTTGCCTTATGTCTCATTCAGACAGTGTCTTTTTCTGTAATGCCATAACTTGACTTTTTAACTCACTCAGTTTAACATTCCTATCTAGATTATCATTGAACCTGAGCCAAAGTTCCTTCCTTTTGCCTACTTAGGCATTTTATATTTTGTTTGATTTAAGACATTTCAAATTGCTCTTAGAGAAAATGAGAAGTGCTAATAATGTGAAAGGTACATCTGTACAAAAGAGCAAGCATTGCCTCCCGAAACCCAAGGTCATTGAAGTGGTGGTGGCACTGATTGCAAATCTCTCAAATAGGTTTTTACTCCGTGAGAGAAGAAGGAAACTCAACATAGTGAACAGAATTGCTGCCCTTCTTTCAGCCAACAGGACAAAACTTCATGATGCAAGGGTGGATTGGAGAGGCCTATATGGCCTACGGAAGAGCTCTGGCTTCACAAGACCCTGAGTCCATATTGAACTCACTGCAAAAAGAGCAGTAGTCTTAGCTGAACTTCAGAGCCCAAACTGTCGTACGTGAAAATTCAGTTCCCCTCTTCTTCTCTCAGCTGTTCAGCACACAGGTGTGAGTTCCACTGAGGGAAACTTCTTTGCCTGTAGGCTGGTGGCAGCAGTAGGATATGCTTTGCTGGCGTGCTATGAGGTCCGTATCCAGTTCTCATTTTTCTGATGTGATACAGCAGGGACATACATCTGTGATCCAAGGGACAGGACTATCAGATGTGCAAAACAGAAGGCCTGAGGACACTGTTAGGCAGTGCCAAGAAGCTCAAATAAGGCCAAGAAATCTCCYAGTAGTTTGGGAAAACGAGCAATATCTACTGGACCACTATCTCACATAGGATAGGGCTCAATAATTGCAAAGTAGTTCAAAAGGAAAATAGAGCACCACTATGTGTTTTAAAAGTGTTTAAATGTTTTGGGATCCAGTTTGCACAGAGATGGAGGATGGTCTCACTTTCTATCTTAAGCATGGAACATAGCACTATGACCTACATGTACTACAGATTTGTTGCATTGTGTGCTAAGTGTTGCTATCTCATTCTGTTGGCAAGGAATACTGTTTGTAAAAATTTGAGTGCTTGCTTATGTATTCCAATGGGGGTTGAAGTCTTCTGAAATTGTGCCTTAAAAGTTTATGCTGATGTTGACGCACGGTATTGTAAAAACCGCATCATTATTGCGCACATTTTTTTTTTCAGCTTACCATTCCAAAGAAAAGAGAATTGCACAAAAGCCTGCCTGCRTTTCATTTTTAGAGAACATTTTTCAGCTTTTTTTCAGAATCTTTTTATGCCAAATCTCTTACATATATAAAGATATTTCTTTGCTAATATTTACAGTTTATATTAGGCATTATAGTACTTCAGAGGGGCATCTATTGGATTGTTTAACGTGACACATTCAAAGCACAAGGCGTTATCATTCAGATGCAAATCTCAACTTTGCAAGTCAGATCTGTTTCTAATAATTTTGATATATCCCATCCCGATGTGCTTTGAATATCTTTTTGCTGGCTTAATTTATTGCCAGTTCTTGTTTACAGTGGTTATCACGCAGCTGTCAGTGCACTTTGTGGTTACGAAAAAGTAGTAAGCAAGTTTGATAATTTCTGCAAGTGCTAGTTTGCAAGAATTCTAACACAAGGTATGAGTATCAGTCATTCAAACTCACGCGAATGTGCACATTAAAAGACAGAAGGATTCATTTATTAACAAAAGAGACATTCTCCCTAAAGACATCTTAGAGACATATCATTGATGCCATTATTTGAAAGGCATGGTGGAGAAAGGGAGGTAACATACATACTTCAGTTTTATTAGTCATAACTGCAGTAAATATTCAGACAAAAATATCTGTATATACATATGTCTTTGGATTTTTTTTTTCCTGCAGAACAAAACAATGTAATGTCTCCTTCCTTGAGAGAAGGGAATTCCACCAGAGGCTCTGAAGTAGCCAAGTGATTATTAAGCATAATCTTAATGATGTCTTGTTGTTTTCATAGAATCAGTAAGGTTGGAAGGGACCTCTGGAGATCATCTAGTCCAACCTCACCGCTCAGCAGGATCACCTACAGCATGTTAGACAGGGTTGCATCCAGGCAGGCCTTGAAGATCTCCAGAGAAGGAGACTCCACAACCTCTCTGGGCAACCTGTGCCAGTGCTCCGTCACTCTCACAGGGAAGAAATTCCCCCTCACGTTCAAGCAGAACTTCCTGGCTTCAATTTCTGCCCATTGCCTCTTGTCCTGTTGCATATCAGCATTAACTAACTATTTTAATTTAAATTTTATGTGGCAAAAAAGGGATATCTGACTGGTCTGTTACACAACACAGCGTTCTCATGAATGCCCTTAATTGATTGGAAAATAAATTTTGAAGTCTCTGAATGAATGATTGGCCATTTAATAGCCTAACCCAAAGATGTACCCCTACAGAAGTCAGATGCACCATTTTGAGAACAGGTATAGGAAGAATTTAAATGGGAAAATAGCATCTTATGGTGACCAGTTATTGCCAGCATGGGCTGGTAGCTGTACTTGTACTGACTTTTTTTACACTAGCATTGCCAATAATATCAATTTTTGACTTACTAAAACCAGTAAACAAGGCTCTGTGGGCTTGCACAAAAGTAGGAATAGCTGGTTTTGGTTAGCAGGACTTGTTGTTAATCAACTTTTTCTAAGCCAAAATATGCTAACCTTTTGATTACATAACTTGGTCATAGATCTTCAGAAGAAGGCCTTGCTGCTGAAGAGGAACAATGTTCAAGAGGGGAAGAAAAGAAAGAGTGTTAATGCCAACMATCGGGCTTGTTACATTAATCAACTGTGTTGCTATTTACAGTCTTGGGTTTTGGCCAAAGATTTCTGAAGACTTGACTAGAAACTGTAAGCAGACTACTGTGAAAATGGAGACAGAGAGAGTGTGTGCATGAAATCTAGTGAAGTTAGGTTCAGTGTGAGCTCTAGAACAGTTACCAACCCTCAGAACTAAGACAAAATTTTCAGTGATTGCTTTTAACATAAAAGTAGTTTTAAATCACCATTTATTACATCATGGGTAAGTTTTGTATGTGTTTTCATTCAGATATTTGAACTAGATTAAGGACTTCTAGAAATAAGAATAGTGAATAAATAAATGCCCTGTCAATTAATGAAAAATATCCATAAGCATCTTGGGTAAAGGCAACAATAACTCTTCTCTAGCTCCAAGTCAAGGAAAAGAGCACATCTCACAAGTTATCAAAAAAATAAAATGTTAGAATGTAATAAGGTTTTAAAAGAGAGGATAATTGTATATTATAAAAAGTTAGCATGCAATTTATCCCATAGGTTTCAATTTCTTTTTCTTTGTCTTGAATACCTTGTAAATTTGCAAAGTTTGTAGCTGGYAAATCCAGCCTCCTTGGTTTTATTTAGCACTCTTTCACAGCTCTTTGGATTTCCTGATGCTGTGCAACACTGCTTGAAATGTTTGTGGAAGAAAAGAGGTAAATCATTGTTATACACATTACAGCATCAAGACACAGCATCTGCTAGCTTATTTTTTGGTTTAATTCTTTTTAGCTCATCTGGGCTAATGATGAGGGTCCTGGAAATGTAAAAAGTGTGTGTGTAAAAGAGTATTTCGCACCTAAGACTCATTCATTTTAATTGTAACAATATGCTTCAATTAGTCATTTCTTAACCTCTGCTTCTCTCCGCTAAAAGATTTGTGGCTACGAGAAATCAACAAAAATATCTTTCAGCAATTGTTTCTAAGTCATTAAAATGGAAACTGCTACCACTAAAGTGGCCTTGTGAAGCAACAGTACCTCTTTCTTTATATTCAGAGTCCAGCTGCTTCTACTTTCACAAGAAGCAGCCATCATTCCTCAAAGCAGTCTTCCACAAGAATCACTGCCATGCAAACATAGAAATAGTATTGAAGAAAAAAAATAGGAATGATTATAAACCTGAAATAATTTAGAAATTACATTTGGCTCTGAGAAAATAGCTTTGTTGATTCATATCAAGGGCTTTTTTTCATTTGAAAGTCTCAGAGTCCCTGAGTCAAAGATAAATTTTCTTTGACCATTAGGGTAAAACAGAAAAGATTCATTCTGGAAATCATAGTAGCCTGGACAGATCCTGGCCTTAAAAACATTAAAATAAAAGGCCTGCAACAGAAGGATTAAATATTTGGAGTTAGATTAAAAATAACAATAATCATAATAATTTCTCATTGAAATGTGTGGACTTTGTCTCAATCCTAGAGTGAGGAAGAACAAAATACACAGATATTCATATTTATTGAACAAAAACATTAAACCCTTTCTATCTTTTTCTATGGATGCCCAGGTATTCAAGCTTTAATAAAATACACCATTAAAGTATTTAATAAGTATCTTTCAGCATATGAAAAGATTCATTTTCAAGACTAGGACTATGATTTAAAATTTACTACTTCTTATATACTGATTAGTAAAGACATCKGTATGTCAAGAATTTAAAGCATTACATTTCACACATATAGAAAGTAAATTGAAATACATCTCAGTTAGCTCAATTGTACCATAAAATGCAAATGGCAAAAATGATTGCAAATCTTGAAATTCAGGTTAGGTGCAGCTCATTCCAAGCAGATACCTATTAAGGGACTTGATCTGTTTTGAGGTCTTACAGTCAGAACAATGACAAATAGCACTTCACAGGCACGAAAAGTATGCACTCACGTTAGCCTTCTACTTAGAGAAGAAAGTAGATTTTTTTTCCTCCTGCAGATAAAAAAAAAAAAAAAAAAAAAAAAAAAAAAAAAAAAAAAAAGAAAGAAAAAAAACATAACTGGAGAAGATACTTACTATGAATTATGTGTTTGGTATTATAAATTCATTGTGATTTATCAAAAATACAGAATCACAGAATGGATGAGGTTGGAAGGGACCTCCGGAGATCATCTAGTCCAAYCTCCCTGCTCAAGCAGGGTCACCTAGAGAATGTCAGACAGGGTTGCATCCAGGTGGGCCTTGAAGATCTCCAGAGAAGGAGACTCTGGGCAACCTGGTCCAGTGCTCCRTCACTCTCACAGGGAAGAAATTCCCCCTCACGGTCAGCCAGAACTGCCTGTGCTTCAATTTCTGCCCATTGCCTCCTGTCTTGTCACACGGGACAACTGAAAAGAGTTTGTCCCCATCCCCTTGACACCCTCCCTTCAGGTACTTGTACACATTGATCAGATCCCCCCTCAGTCTTCTCTTCCCCAGGCTGAAGAGGCCCAGCTCTCGCAGCCGTTCCTCATAGGGCAAGTGCTCCAGCCCTCGGATCATCTTTGTAGCCCTACGCTGGACTCTCTCCAGTAGCTCCACGTCTCTCTTGGACTGGGGAGCCCAGAACTGGACACAGACTCGAGCTGAGGCCTCCCCAGGGCTGAGTAGAGGGGCAGGATCACCTCCCTCCACCTGCTGGCAACAGTCGTCCCAATGCACCCCAGGAGACCATTGGCCTTCCTGGCCACAAGGACACATTGCTGGCTCATGGTCACCCTGCCATCCACCAGCACTCCCAGGTCCTTCTCTGCAGAGCTGTTCTCCAGCAGGTCAGCCCCCAGCTTGTCCTGGTGCCTAGGGTTAKTTYTCCCWAGGTGCAGGACTCTGCACTTGCCCTTGTTGAACCTCAGGAGGTTCCTCTCTGCCCAACTCTCCAGCCTGTCCAGGTCTCTCTGCATGRCAGCACAGCCCTCAGGTGTGTCAGCCACTCCTCCCAGGTTGGTCTCATCAGCCAACTTGCTGAGGAGGCACTCTGTGCCCTCATCTGGGTCAATGATGAAGAAGTTGAACAGGATGGGAGTGAGTCCYGAGCCCTGGGGGACACCACTAGCCACAGGCCTCCAACTAGTCTTTGTGCCACAGATGACAACCCTCTGAGCTCTGCCTTTCAGCCAGTTCTCAATCCACCTCATAGTCCACTTGTCTAACCCACACTTCCTAAGCTTCTCTGGGAGGATGTTATGGGAGACAGTGTCAAAAGCCTTGCTGAAGTCAAGGTACACAATGTTTATAGAAGGCTATCAGATTGGTTAAGCAGGATTTCCCCTTGGTGAATCCATGCTGGCTACCCCCGATCACCTTCTTTTCCCCCATATGCCTGGAGATGACATCCAGAATGAGCTGTTCCACCACCTTTCCAGGGATAGAGGTGAGGCTGACTGGTCTGKAGTTTGCTGGGTTCTCTTTCTTGCCCATTTTGAAGACTGGAGTGACACTGGCTTTCTCCCAGTCCTCAGGCACCTCTCCAGTTCTCCATGACCTTTCAAAAACGATGGAGAATGGCCTGGCAACAACCTCCACCAGCTGCCTCAGTACTTGCGGGTGCATCAGATTGTGGATGTCAAGTTTGCCTGAAAGATCTCTAACCCAATCTTCCTTGACTAAAGGAAAGTCTTCCTTCCTCCAGATTTTCACTCTCTCCTCCAGGCTCTGAAATTCCTGAGGGCTCCCCTAAGCAGTAAAGACTGAGGCAAAGAAGGCATTCAGTAATTCTGCCTTTTCTATATCCTTCATCACCAGGTCCCCACGTCCCCACCCCATTCAGCCGTGGGCCCACATTTTCCCCAGTTTTTCTCTTGCTACTGATGTATTTGAAGAAGTCCTTCTTGTTGTTCTTGACATTCCTTGCCAGATTTAATTACAAATAGGTCCTAGCCTTCCTCGTTGCACGTCTACATACTGCATTCCTATAATTCTCCCAAGTAGCCTGTCCCCTCTTCCACATTCTGTGTACTTTCTTCTTCTGTCTGAATTTGGCCAGGAGTTCCTTGCTCACCCATGCAGGTCTCCTGCCCCCTTTGTTGGACTTGTTTCTCCTTGGGACGCACCACTCTTGGGCTTGGAGGAAGTGATGCTTAAATACTAACAAGCTCTGCTGGACCACCCTTCCTTCTAGCACCTTAGCCTATGAGATTCCTTCATTTCTCTGAAGAGGTCAAAGTCCACTCTCCTGAAGTCTAGGGCTGAGATTCTAGTTATTGCCTTGCTTCCTCTAGGCCAGATCCTGAACTTCACCATTTCATGGTCACTGCAGCCAARGCTGCCCCCAGCCTTCATGTCTCCAATGAGCTCTTGTTTGTTAGTGCAAAGTTCAGCAGGACACTCCTCCTCATTGGTTTCTCCTCTACCTGTGTCAAAAAGTTATCACTGATGCTCTGCAGGAGCCTTCTGGACTGTTTGTGCCTTGCTGTGTTGTCCTTCCAGCAGATGTTAGGGTGGYTGAAGTCCCCCATGATGACTAGGGCCTGTGATCAGGAGGCTACTTCCAGCTGTCTATAGAAGGCCTCATTCACTTCGTCTTCCTGATCAGATGGTCCGTAGTAAACACGGACAGCAGTGTCCCTCGCGTTAGCCTGTCCTTTAATTTTCACCCGCAAGCTCTCGATTGCCTCCTCCTCCACCYGTCGGCAGAGCTCGATGCATTCCAGTTGCTCTCTCACATAAAGAGTAACTCCACCACCTCGCCTGCCTAGCCTGTCTCTCCTAAAAAGCACATATCCATCCATGACAGCGTTCCAGTCATACGAGTTATCCCACCACGTCTCTGTAATGGCAATGAGATTGTGGCTCTGTGACCGCACACAGATCTCCTGTTCGTCTTGTTTATCCCCCATGCTGCATACAGTGATGGGCAGGCATTTCAGAGAGGTAGTTGTGCAGGCAGGTTTCCCAGGAGGCGTGCAAGGGGATCCCTCTTAGTCATGTCTCATATGCACATCCCTGGCTGCATAGACCCACAGGAGGCCTCCCAACTTGAGCTGTGTTTTGTTGACGACATTGTCTTTATAACTCTCCCCTTCCCCCATCCTTCTGAGTTTAACACCTTCTTTACCAGGCTGGCCAACCTGTTGGCAAAGACACACGTGCCCCACTTAGTGAGGTGCATCCCATCTCTTTCCATCAGTTCTTGATCTTCAAACAGGGCCCCATGATCATGGAAACCAAAACCCTGTTGGCAACACCAGCAGCGCAGCCAGTTGTTAACTTGGAAAATCTGTTTATTCCTCCCATCCTTCCCCCTCATTGGCAGGATTGAGGAAGATTACCTGGGCTCCCAGATGCTGGACCACCATACCATGGTGGTAGGATACATACAAACAAGTGGTAGGATTTCAGGAACCATATTCCACCTTATGTTGAGCAGAAGTCTAGAATCTTTCCTCTTCCTAGGAATATGGTTTAGCTACAAGCAGGACAAGAAAAGGGACTACTCATGAAACAGGAGACAGCTTCTTGCTAACTATTAGCACATAATATATGGTCTCCTCCTACAAAGTCAAAAGCTAGGTCCCTGAGTTAGATAATCAAACTTCCTGTGTGATGACATAAAACTAGAAATCTAAATATGGATGTGCATAACCCAACATCTTTAGGAAAGAAACATCTAAATAAACCATCAAGAAAGAATGATAGAGATTTATTTTTAGACTTCCTCTCTCTCTGGAACTCAAACGCCTTTTCAAAGACTACTGTGAAGGTACCAATTGCTCGTTGGGATTTACAGCTCTGGTTGCTAGCAACTATGTCAAACACTGAACTCACAAAGTAGAAAAACAACAGCTAGGGCTTTGGTGTGGCTTTCATCTCTCTCCATTCATCACAAATGAAAAATTCTCTGTCTTTTCATGTACATTATATAGAAACATAAACACACTAGCATGACTCTTCAGAATGCTGCTGAAGTTTTTTAAAAAATTACTTTGGRTATGTAAATTCTCAACCTTTGATTTTGTTTAGAATCCATGGATCTATTTTTAAAACTCAGAATTTTCAAGAAACATGACCTTTATCTGTTTTGAATATATTTTGTACTCCTGTGACCCAACTGAGATTTATGGCCTGTTGCTGCTAACAAAGCCTAAAATTGTCTCCTATTGTTTTTAAATGTAAAACAGCCATCTCTTTCTCAAATGTTGAAAACATTCCATAACAATATCACGTTCTGATGTAAACTCTATAAAAGTTCTCTTCTCATGCTACAAGGACACGGATTAAGCCAAGAAATTAGAGATCCAAATGCCAACACAAAAAACGTCTTGTTTCTAAGTCTGAAATTATAGATTTATGTAATTGATTATATTASCTCTTTCATTGTTATGTAAGAAATAGAAATAACTGCGAAGTGTCCATAGAGTGATATGTCTCCAACTATTTTTTTAGTCTTGGTATGATAAGATCATAACTACATCTGCCAGTGAATGTAATTGGAGCAGATAACAGAATGAAGCAGCTGGTGCTGAGGAACTGACAATACTAAATGTGTATTGAGGAGTTTTGTTTCTAAATAGCTCTGTTCTGGCCCATTCATTAATGTTCATTATTGTATAGCATCTATTAGATGTGCCTCAGGAGTGTATCTTCCAGTTTGGTTTCATTCATAAAGTATCCAGTACATATGCTCCAAGACTACTCTATGTGAATGCAAACATTTTAAGTGAGTACTACTGGAAAATAGTCTACATTTCTATCMTAGATGTCCAATAAATGTCTAATTCCCTTTTTAGGAGCTTCAAGCAGTCATTCCACAGCATCAGATTTTCAGATTTAAGATCTAACAAGGATATTGAAATGTAGATTTTTATTATTATGTTTACAATCACTGTGAAGGTGAGCTTTTGAAATATCCCTAAGTATCAGACACAGTTGTATTCAAATTTTGGATAAAGTCCAATTAAAACCTTTGTCAAGAGAAATAAGAAAATAGATTTGCACAGTGACTGCAATCTAACCTCAAGTCCAAGTCCAAACCCTTCAAAAAGTCTTTTTACTGTGGGAAATTCTAACTTCCTCATAATATTGTTAGCTTTGAAACCAAACTGATTATGAAATATCTTTACCTACTGAATACTGAAACTTAGAGGATGCGAAAGCCTTAACACAGTAGGCCAGCAGTTCAGTTATGAAATYGCTTATGTGTAAGCATATTCCCCTTGCTAAAATGCAGGATAAAACTAGGAAATAAAAGATACAGGAGAATGGAAAGAAGAGTGTTTTAAAAAAAAAGACAAAAGAAAATCTCTAAGAAACTTTATAGAGTTTGACCTAGGATGAAAAAATAAGAAATTGTCAAAAGTAGTAGTTCTTCTTATTCCAGTGGGATAGACCTATCAACTCTTTAGATAAGAGCAAAGGGTTTGGCTTTTGCCTCATGAGTATCAGCCAGCAGTTATTTGTGTTATGGCCTTCCCTCTCCTCTATGAATACGTAACCCACATGTGAATGGATGTATTGAATCTGGGATCTCCCAGGTGACATCACATGGGGTCACAGGTCTGGGATTACTCCTTAGCCCTGTTCTGTAGTTGGTCTGGCTTGCAAAGACATACTGCTCTCTGCAGCCTATATGTTGATGGCAACAGTGTCTTTGGCCATCTCAGTAGAGCACCTAATTTCAAMATTTTGAGTAACATAATTCAGAATAATTGACCATTCATACAGCAGATTGCTCACAGATCTGATGGCAATAAAAAATGTGGCAAGGATAAACCTGCTTTTAAAGAATAAAAGAGAAAAAAAAGAAATATTGAGCATTTTCAAGTCAGACTTGGGAAGGTATTCAGCATCATGCAAAGCAGGAAGATTATTATGACCAGGTCCAATCAGTGAAACGAGATATATATACCCTTGTGTGTATATATATATATATGTGTGTATGCACGTATACACATGCTTACATATACATGTGCTTGTGCATATATTTCAAACRTATATATGTATTTTAAACTCATAAGTATTTATGTTAGAATACACAAACACATGCTGGCATGTGACAAATTCACAGTTTGGAAATTCACAAAAATCCAAAGATGTGAATAATAAACAATAACAGKAAGTTTTAATTTTCTTCTTGATATTCCTCCCTTCTGTGAACYTTTCCTGTATGTTCCTGCCTCTTCTTGTTACTACCACAAAGGCCACCTTGCACTGTCACTATCCTACTCCTTCTACTTGCTCTTTATCCAGTTTCATTCCTCCTTCTCTTCTAATTTCCAATGAGGATGTCTCTTTTCTGCTCATGAAGCATTTTCCTGCCTTCCCATAGATTAAAATAGGTGTGGTTTCAACATGCTGAATTTTTCCCTGCATAGAGCGTAAGGTTTAGGAAGGTAGCTTGACTCCGAGTAGTAGGATGCTCCAGTTACCCCTTCACTGCTGGCACTCTGACAGTTGAGCCAGCGTAAGGAGCAAAGCCCTTATCTCCTCCCAACAGCTGCTAGACACCTCTCAGAAAGCAAAGAAGTGAGCCAGCAGCAGCAGTCTTGGCTTTAGGGACTGACTGCCTTYCCCTTTCTCCCCGACCAGCCTAAATCAGCCTGAAATAACCTTTCTCCTCTACCCATAATGAGATATATATACCCTTGCATGAGAATAGCGTTACAGTACACCTTATACCCACAGGCGTGCAAACAGAGGTGCAAGTGGTGAGAAGTACGCACAGTTTCAGCGTGTGTGGTTTCACATATGTTTGTGGATGTAAAGTGCACAGGCCTGACTTTAAGCAGACTAAGAGACAGCTCACTCTTGGCCCTGCTCATCCCTCTGAACATTGTGTTGCATAAAGAAAGGCTTTTCACCCAAGTCGCACTTCCATTTCTCTGCAGCTTCAAGTTGGGCCTTTTTTCTGGATATGTTTTCTCTGGCAATACTCTTTTCACAAATAGCCCTGTTTAAATCTTGGAAAAATAGAAGTACAAAAAGGTAGTAGATACAGCTGGCAGTTAGGTGGATCTTGTATATGCTCCTTCTGAAATATTCCTACAGGCACAGACAAAGAGACAAGGATTTGAAGTCATCTTTTCTAGTGACAGCACATTTCAAAGACAGTTAAAGGACAAATCTGAGATTTAGAATTAGCAGCAGCGTATTAAAACAAGTGTGGCTCTCTGCCCAGATTTCTGCTATAAAGTTAATTGATTTTGGTAGTTATGATAACACTTTACAACAATAATAATTCTACTGCAATTTTAAGAGGAATATAAACATATGAAAAATTCAGTTAAAAAGATAACTCACGGAGATACATATTCAAATACATCTCTGTGTGTATGTATGTATGTGTGCACATATGTAGGTTTGAAAAAAAAMCACACAGTGATACAAATATAAAGACATTCCTAAAATTTTGGTGCTGTAGCCAAGGTAATTCAAATCTGAGGTAAAAAAGGCATACAAAATATATTGAGGTTTTACATTCCACTCCCAGCCAGCAGCTTTTGCTCTAACCTGCTATTCCAACTCAGTCATTAATTACACAGGACTGAATGTGTGCAAGTATTATAAACAGCCAATTAAAGAAGACAGTTTCCCTGCTGTCTTCTCTAAGTTGCTTAAAACAGGTATGTGAACACTGAGAACAATAATACAACAAACAAACTAACTGCACACACAGAAAAAGCAAAAGCTTAAAACGAATGCAATGGCAGTTGTGTTTGTAATGATGTTCACAGATTATATCCTAACAGAGTAAAGCTCAGAAAAATATTTGTTAAACAATTGTTTTTAAAATCAAAATATAATTTTAAATTATTTATTAAATAGTAATTGATCAGCTAAACGTGTAGGCTGCCAATAGGAAGATAGAAGGTAGAAAGTGAAAAAAATTCAGTGCACAACAGATATAAAGGTTAGTATATGTCTCTCCATTAAATGGGTTTACTATATGGTTTTATTCTTTGCCTATTTTGACATTAGATTTTTTTAATGTCAACATGTTTAATGCTTCAAGAAGCAGAAAATTCTGGTTGAGAATCAAAGAAAAATAGTTTATCTCCTATATATACCAACTCATTCACTATATTCATCTCTCTCACCAAATCATATCTGTCTTTTCCCTACTGTGTATTCTGTCTGTAATTGTTAAAACAAAGCCTGATGTTTTCATATTTTACTGGTGTTACATTGCATATTATAATACAAAATAGTCTTAAAACCTGAATGAGGGAACTGGTGCTAGAATTCAAGACTTTGTATTTAAAAATCATGTGAATTCTACCTCTAACTTAAAACTATTAGAGTTAACAGTGATAATTGAATCAGTTACAGACAATAGGTAAGACACTGCAGAGAGTAAGTGGCTATGAATTTAACATTACAAACATTCTCACAGTGAAGACAGATGTATGATATACATGAGTGAATATTTCTACCCTCTAGGATTTTCTAATAAAAAATCCCACTTTTTTCCAATTCTGCTGAAAAGTTGAAACCCTAAAAGTTCTGAATAACTAAAAGAGTAAATACAATATTTTGTATGATTTTCAGAGATCTGTATTTTCCAGTAAATAATGTTGTTCAGTTTTCCTTCAATATAATTAATCTAMCCTTTTAAGACTGAACACGGTTTTGAATAAAACTTTTATAAAAGTATCAAAGTCAAATATTTTAGCTCTTTTAAAAATTTTTCAACAAGTTAAAAAAGATGCATTTTTGAAAGTAATATTTTTCAAGAAAAAGATTACAAAAAGTTTTTATTAACAAGAAATCTTAGTGAGCTAGAACATATTCAGAGTTGCATATATATTGTGCTGATAGTTTTCAGTGGCTTAAGTTCAACTTTCAGAAAGTTTTCTCTTTTTTAGCATTTTGTCCTAAATATTATTTTTCTCCCTTTCAATAGCTTCTGAAACAATATTTAAATAATATTTTGTATAGGAGAGAAATCTGTAAAATAAAGACATTATTGTCAGTATCTAGTTCTTCTCTAGATCTTCACATTTCTGATGTTGGATTCCAGATAGAAAAATAACTGAAGAATTGGAAGTACTGAAGAATAATTGAAGCTTTGAAGAGGATAATTTGCAGGAAAAGGAGGTTTWGATTCAGGCTTATCTTTGATTTTTTTTCTAAGCAATGTATCCATTCCTGATTTTGCAAAACATACTTACATGTCAGAATGTATTCTTTAATCTGCATTTATAGGTAATGATCTTGTTTAATTATACAGAACAGTGGCTTCATATTCCTATATTCAATATGTGATTAGAATAGTTTAGATTCTCATGAGTTTTCTGAATATTTGGTTACTTAAATGTAAAAACTAAGAATATGTATATAATACCTTTATCTACCTTATGCTGATGTCTGCTAAATGAGTATAAAGAACTGATTTACATAGAAAGTTATCTACAAGAAGCATATAAACGGTGCAGCCACTGACACTTAGTTGAAAAATAGAGATATCAAGAATTTTTTGATCCAAGCCAAAAAAAAAAAAAATTACCAGTATATACGGATCACAAGAACAGAGATTCAAGAAAGCCAGCTAGCTTCCCCCTGAAGTTAAATAAATCAATCAACACCAGAGAGAGGGACAAAAAGGGCAACTGAGGTATTGGGGGCCAGCAAAGACTCTTGCTTTTAAGGTATTTCTTATTTTTTCTAGAGGCTTTATYTTTTGATCTTTGTAAATAATGTGTGTCTACTTTATATAGATATTAAGTCATGAGGCTAGCCAAAGTGAGCACTGAGCCAGCAATGTGCCCTTGTGGCCAAGAAGGCCAAAGGTCTCCWGGGGTGCMTTRGGAMGASTGTTGCCAGCAGGTGGAGGGAGGTGATCCTGCCCCTCTMCTCAGCCCTGGSGAGGCCTCAKCTYGAGKACTGTGTCTAGTTCTGGGCTCCCCAGTCCAAGAGAGACGTGGAGCTATTGGAGAGAGTCCAGCGTAGGGCTACAAAGATGATCSGAGGGCTGGAGCAYCTGCCCTATGAGGAAYGGCTGYGAGAGCTGGGCCTSTTCAGCCTGGGGAAGAGAAGACTGAGGGGGGATCTGATCAATGTGCACAAGTACCTGAAGGGAGGGTGTCAAGGGGGGGACAAACTCTTTTCAGTTGTCCCGTGTGACAGRACAAGAGGCAATGGGCAGAAATTGAAGCACAGGCAGTTCTGGCTGACCGTGAGGGGGAATTTCTTCCCTGTGAGAGTGAYGGAGCACTGGMMCAGGTTGCCCAGAGAGGYKGTGGAGTCTCCTTCTCTGGAGATATTCAAGGCCTGCCTGGATGCAACCCTGTCTGACATGCTCTAGGTGACCCTGTTGAGCAGGGAGGTTGGACTAGATGATCTCCAGAGGTCCCTTCCAACCTTACTGATTCTGTGATTCTATGATTCTATGATATTTACATTTATTTGTTATCTTAGTGCAGCCAAGGACCAAGACAYTTTTACTGAGACTAAAAACTAATATGGTACCTGACAGCTGTAGCTTTTAAACACCCCGGGAAGCTTTTACTAAGTTCCAATCACTGAAACTCTCTGTAGGATTTTCAGACATGAATGATTCACTCATCATCTAATTGCAATTTCCTTGGTGTCTCTGACCATCACAGTCCAGCAGAAGGAAGAACAAAAGTAAATTTGACTTTAAAATCCCAGCAGGAGCTATCAGAAGTTGCATTCAGTTTAGAAAACAAACCTGGGTAAACTGAGAAGGTTTACTATAAGTCCTCACAGTGCTGATCTCTAACACTCAGAAAACCAAAACCCCGTGAGCTTCCTTCACGTAAGCCAGATAAGGCAAGGCAAGGCAGAAACAATATAGTCTCATATTAATCTGATATGCTTTCATTTTCAGGTGTTTGGACATATCGGACTGAGCTGTCCTGCAGAAGTTAAATGAAAAGACAAATGTGGATAGGATGTTCAGCACTGCAGGTGAAAGGCTATGCTTTAATTTGGCAAAGTGTGTTTAAATTAGGCCTTATAATAGATCGGTTCCCCATTATTTTGTGCCATTAACTTGGTTTTAGAGAACACTTTCAAACACCTTCACTTGTTAAATCTTTCACAGCCAGCTGATTGTCTCCCTAGCAGAAAATGAGAGAAGTAAAATGTCAAGAAGAGCAAGGATTATCTTAACCTTGTACTACACTGATCAGAACTCCATTCGAAGTCAATGATTGCAAAACTTGTTCAGAATAACCTGATGACTCAGTCTCCCAGAATGCTAATCTTCAAAAATCAGTGCAGCAAGAGAGGAGAGGATTAAAGACACATTCGGTGGTAATGAGACCCATCATTAAAGGCTGACCACAATCCATTGCCTCGAGATGCCTAGCGTGTGTAATTGTTTTTGCTTTAAAAGTTTCATTAGTACTCAGAATTTAGAATCATTGTTCTGTCATTATCTTTCACCTACTATGTTCATTTTATTCTTATAACTTAACTTGTTAATAAAACTCTCACTTGTCTGCAGATACTTGTGTTGTAGCTTCAATTCTATACAGACACCCTTTTTTTTTTTTTTTAATAAGAAGAGCCTAGCTGCATAGCCTCTTCATATTATTCACTGAATTTTTTCTTTTTAATACTCAAAAAGACTGTCTCATTCTGAAAACTTGCTTTCTCCTGTTTTCTCAGGGTATAGCTCCTAACATCCCTCAGAATTATTCTCTAGCTCTGGCGGATGAGTATATGAGCCAGAATGAGCACAAGCAGCCTGCTAATGTACTGTGCTCCTCATTTAAAGACCAAGTTCTTAAAAGGAGAATGAAGGATCCATTGATTCTTTGAGATTTTTTTTTAATAAAGGTGAATCACGCAATTCTTCAAATGGTGTACGTCCTGTTTAGGTTTGCTTTGCACTGTTTGTTCACTCACTGAACACTACTGCGTTTCATCTTCAGCCAAACAAACTGTTAATTTATTTGGGGATGGGGAATGGCAAAGGACACTCTAAGTGATTAATTAGCTTAAAGTAAGTGCTAAGAGCAAGTAAATAAAGAAAGAACAGTGCCAGATTATGCATGTTTCACATTTAGTTGGTCTGAGCAGCAAAATACAGCCTGGTAATGCACAGATTTCCACCAAGTCCTCCTTTTATACACAAGCGAGTAATTCTCATTTCAGCCATATAGCATTTTATTTTTATCATTGAAACCGGGAGACAAGCTGGCAAACATTTCTGAATCTTAATTAACCCATTTTAAAACATTCTACAGCAACAGTCCTGAAACATGCTAACTTACTATTTTTTACTTTGCTTCCCCTCACCCTCTCTTGTTCACAGATATCTCTGAATATACAAATGCATGTTTACTGTATTTATGGATATACTTTTTAAAAAAATATAATGCTTTTAAAGTGAATTAAAAGGAGTACATATCCAGAATTCTAAGAAATCATAAGTAAATTGTATCATCCTCAGAATAGTTAARATAATCAAGATAATCAAGAAAGGCTTCCAGACCTAGAATAATGTAATATTATAAAGATCTCCCCTACCACCTCTGAAATCTGCTATTTCCGTGTATGCAAGATGATGCACTAACAAAGTACAGCTATTAATTCCAGTATTTTTTAAGACCTAACTCTCCTCTTGAGTGTTACATTGCAATTCTGGATTTATTACTACTACATAATAGTACAAAATGACTGTAATTACAATTACCTTTGCTTTCAGTTTCTCCTTCTCTCACAAGGCCTCCCTGGGAGGCTTTAAAGCAAGATAGCTAATAAAATAGGTGACTGAATGCTCTAACATAGATGTCATATGACAGGTCTGAAAGCATCAGCAGCAAATTGACCACTGGGCTACATAGCTTTTCTGAAACTCGATGGATGAGACAATTTGTCCTGGCTTACCCTTGACAGTGTCTAAGGCGTAAAAATACAAACAAAGTATACTAACTCAGAAATTATAATTTGCTAGCAATAAGATAGGRTTAGTGGAATGGATGTTTGGTTGCATGTTGTCGTTTTTTCCAGGCTGAATTATAGACTAAGGAAAATATTATTGCTTTCTTGGAYGGTTTTATTGAAATTTTTTTCTTTCTCAGCTCAGAATGACAGAAGAAAYGAGAGGAAGACAAGGTAGAAAGGTAGGGGTTGAAAGAGAGAGCAGGAGAAGTAACCACTTGAAGGTAAGTGCCAAATATTCATAACATAAAACAYAGACTCTTGCAGTAATGCCATAGCTATCAGCTGGAAACTTGCCATTCAACATATAAAAATAGCCATGTGCCATCTGGTAATCATTTTTTCCCAGGCAAAATGGCAATTAAAGGCTACAACAAAACTGAAATTCCTGTGCCTGAGTGTGGTAGAATAAGCATATACCACTTATTAGCACAGTCATTTTCCAGGCATGTGCCTTGATATTATCCCAACAGAGCAAATAAAATAAAAAGTTCTTATGTTAAGGCAGCTTACCTAAGGATTTAAAGCAGCTCATAAAAAGAATCTTCAACAAAACACCTTCAATACTGWACATATAAAGATCTCTGTATCTATAAGCCTGACTATATTTCTTTGGGCTCCAGTATATTCTTTCCTGTTTTGAAGCTATTACTGTGATGATGTTTTCTGTGCAGAACCAGCATGCCAGCTCCTAATTTGAAAATTCAAAGATTCAAATTTGAGTTCATTTTACTTTTAAACATGCTAATTGTCAGATGATAATATATGCAAATTTCCCTATATTTTTCACATCTATGACACTATCTTTGCATCTAAGCAGTACCATATTTCTTCATTTTGCTATAGCACATAGTCTCTATGCAAGAACCTCCATTTTCTTTATATTTACCTATTTTGTTAGACATAGTATGACTTGTACATCAGTTGATTTATACATTACTTTTTAATTTGCATTTGGGTGAAAATAACATGATGGCAGACATGAATAATAAAAAATAGTGATTCAATTTGTCAAATACTATCTTCGCTGAAGACATTAAGTGTAAAAATACCTCTCATATTTCACTATCAATAATAAACACTGATTCATAGATTTAAAGGGCCAAAAAAAAAAGTTTTTCTCAAGTAGTCCTAGTGAAATCAAAAGAACAACAAACTGATAGAAGATTTCACTTCTGCCACTATCACTATTCAAGTTGCCCCATGAACAGTCACTGTAATTACAGTCAGGCTGAACTGTAATGTTATTCGATCCAGTATTGTAGGCTGGCTGTGCTACTTAGAACTTGAAGTCAAAATTAGATTTTCAAAGGGAATTCAAAAAATCACACTGTGTGTTCCCATCACTTTTGACAGGATACGGTAGTGTGCAAAAGAAGATGTCAATCATGAAGTGTTGTTTAAAGGGGCTTGTACACATGCTGGGAGGGAAGGGTGTTGTGCTTCCCTTTGAAGATGCCTTTCCTTTCTGACTCCTGAAGACTGCTTCAGGCTGGCATCAAAAAAGGAACCATCCAAGACAACTGTGCCCTCCAAAGAAAACCAGTAGAAAAAAATGCCAAAGAACTTGATGAATCAATTTAAAATTAATGAACATCTTTGAAATTTACTTGTCAGAAGATCTTTTGAGTAACGTATCACATAGTAGCACCATCACTAAAAACATGGTGCTACATGCTTGACATGAAAGACTGCTGTATTTTGCAGTTCTCTGTAGATCTCAACTCTTGGTCATATCCTTCAGCATGGAGGGTGGATTATTTTAAATAGAAAAATAATTCATTTTTCAGCATATTAAGAGCAGAAGGGGTCTCAAGTATCAAGACAGTGAGCATGATATATGTAAAAAAAGTCCAAGATGCAGAACAAAAATCTTCTTATATGCAGTCAATTCAGGAGCACAAACCATGTCAAAAATATCTGGTATTAGAAGCTCAGTCATGGTCAGAGAAGTGCTGATAATGTTCTTCCAATAACATGGGGAAATTGAAGGTCTATATTAAAAAAAAATGTATACAGAGAGAGATATATAGATATATGTGATCACAGGTCTAACAACAAAAAGGCACAGTATGCAGCTACTTAACTACGGGACAGATTTTTTCATCTTTTAGTGAGAAGTAATCGCAGCAGACCAAATCCTAACTTCAAAGACTGAAGGATATCAATGAGAACTCAGCAGTGTTTTTGGGTCACTACCCAAATGAGAGAAATGAGCTTCTTGACCTTTACTGTCAGGTGGCCAGACCTGACCAGGTTTCTATCCAGGAGCTATCTAGTTGCACTGCTGTTTTACTGTGTCTGAGCTAACAGTTTGCAGTTTTAGCATTTTCCAATGTTTTCCAATGTTTCCAAATCAGCAGAGCTCCTATATTCTATTCTAGTGCTTTACTGGTATATTTATTTAGCTAGCTTACATCYATCCAGTCAATAATGCGAGCAGACACAGGAAATCAGGTCTGCCTGTGTGAACTGAGTTTCAGAAGACTATATTTATTTATTTTGTTTTCTCCTCCGTGTATCATTATTTGGGCCACTCTGGACTCCCCTAACTAGTTGTTTATTATTATTATTATTATTATTACTATTGTCATTATCTCTGTGCTTATGTCCAAAAATTCAACCTAATTGTAACAGTTTTGTACCTGAGTTTTATTCATACCTTATATCTTAAGGGCCCCTCAGATTCTTTCTACATGAATTTGCAGTATTTAACACTGGTAAAAAAAAGCATCATTGCTCTAGTAGCTAAGAAGACTTGCCTTAATCATGTTTTACAGGAGATGAAGTTTCACTACAGTATCTCAGTTCAGGTACACAAGCAAACTCAGTTTATTGAATGCTATTAAAAAAGTTCTGGGTAGGCCATATCCACTTGCCATCCAAAAGCAGCATGTCAGTGGACATGCTGAAGAAGAAACAGGAAATAATACACAGGTTGGGTTGTCCAGCTGCATGGGACAATGGTGGCAAGTATTCTCTTGTGCTCCTACAGAGCAAGAAGGACAATCATGTGGAATCACATACTGCAGGTGTTCACTACACTGCATATGCATTTGCAAATGTGATTTGTGGCAACCTACCTTCCACTGAAATAACAGAAAATTTAATTTAGCAGCCTTTCCTCAGGCAAAGCTTTATCAGGTTTGGAGTTTTCCCTGAATATATAGAAGAGCAGCAAGTACTGGGTAACTCTGCTACTATCTTCATTATTTCAAATATCTTAAAACAAATATTAAGAACACRCAGTAGATTTAACAAAACAAATCCAATAATAAATATTGGCAGCCTGTAAAATAGTCTCGGCAGGCAAAATCTGACATCTTTTTTAGAGATGATCTCCAATTCTTCCCTTGCATTTTYTTTCTGAAAATCATCTGAAATACGGCATCACTTTATACTTTATATAAAATGCCCCCACTGACCTCGCATTACCAATTCCTTAATATTTAAGCTGACAGATGGAGCATTGGGATTTGAACCAGATACCAACCTTCTGTTCACATATGACTGGCTCTGCCTTTAGTGAGAGAGCTCTAYGGAAGCTGAGTCCTGGTGAGGATTTCAGACTTGGTTACATTTTTTGTCAGAGTCTTACCAAGAAATGACACTGTTTGCTTACTTAGGCACATTATTTAAAGATTCACTGTCTTCTCCAAAATTTAGATAGTTAACTGACTATTTCAGTGGGTTTTTTCTTGTTGATATCYACTTCCTCTCCTTCAAAAGGAGACAAAGACACTCTATGTAAWATGTAAGAAAGAGATATGTTTTCTCCAGGTACTTTTCCCCTGTAAATGTCCCCTGAGTCCTTTGGAATCTACATACCACAAACTGAAAAACAATAAAATTTTTTTTTCTCTTCTCAAAACATGAAGGCTGATTTGTGATCCATTTGCTTCTTATGTGACTAAATCCAATGCAACTAGATAGACTACTTGAGGATGGAGAATTTCTGGTCTGAAAGAGCAGCACCTGATCCAGCCCTGTGTATTTTTAAATTTCTATTAAGACCTACAAAATCTAAGCAAACTTTTATTTCAGGTGAATAAGCTAGGATTTCAGWGATTATTTCCTGGAAGATTCATCCCAGTAGCAAAATACCACCACATTCCAAAWGTATCCTTAATGCTGTTCTTTGATGTCCCTTTGAACAGATAATCAGGCAAGAACTTTTTGTTACCACTCATCATATTCAAAATGTTCCAGGTGTCATGCAAAACTTACGGAATTATGTAGCCAGCTATTTGGCTTCTAATAAATGCCTGTGATTCCAATATTTATGAAGGCTCTATGATGTAATAGRAAGGAGCTTATTAAAACAATAGCTAGAGAGAGATAAAATGGTTGGCAGAAAGTGAGCTCATGCTTTCTCCCCCTCCTCTCTTTGCTTCCTCTTCCCCCGTCTTTCATAAAATGTGTGCTCTAAGGGATGAATATAAAGTGGAGCAGAGAGGCTTCCTCAGTCAGGACTGAGAGATCAGCACAAGTCTAGGGGCAGGGATTTAACTTGAGGCTCCTTTTGTTGATAGCTACTCGCAGTACACTTTGAGCATTTAGTAACTTCATGCCTGTCATCAGTCCTTTAACAMGATTGCAGTGCTCTAAGTAGAGCCAGACATCAAGCTTTAACAGCATCACAGCATGTAGATTAAAACACCAAACTCTTTATTTTTACTGAAGAACAGACACCTAGCTCTTCGCCTACACAAAAGCAGAAGTCCCTCTGACTGACTTTGTGCAAACATATGGGTCCTGGCTTTTCCTCCAAACCTTCTGCCGGGCTCAAGAGGACAGACTTATCCTGCTGCTCTGACACTCTCCTCACATGTGAGTAGGGGGTTAGGATGGCTATATTTGCATGACTCATGCTGATGAGCCCGAGTAATAAGCCTTCCTTTTCTCTATGGCTATATTAGGGGAAAAGGGATAAAAATTCAAATGTCTTGAGGTGCTTAGAAGAAAATGAGTGCAACACTTCCCCAAACATAGTATCATTTCTCCCTTTTCCAAAGATACTATGGAAAGTCTTTTCTGAGGATCAGCAGATTCAGGAAGGGGAAAACGAGCTGGGCTACAGGAATGAGTCCTGCACAGGTAAACTTTCTTATGCCACTTTATTAATATTTCCACTCCAAATGCTAACAGGAGCCAAATGAATCAGCATTTCATACCTACCTCGAGTGGTTAAACTTCTACAGAGATTCAAACAAAAAAAGTCTATCCCTTCTTTGACAGTAGATGTTACAGCCTGAATGCAACATTTTGCTTATTTGCTCCCCACTGCTAATATCTCCTCTGAGATAAGTGTATGTATGCTAAGGATTCATCTTTTTCCCATGGATTTGCACAGGCCAAAGTTTCTGCCTTCTTTTAAGCACAGAAACTTATAGAAACTTTACAGGAAAGCCAAACGAGATCTGTTGTATTTTGAGGCGATAGTTATTGCCTATAAATATGGTACATCATTAGAAAGTACATTACAAGTTATTCTATCGTCATATAAAGCAAAAGCTTGACTGCTGTGAGGAAACAGAAAAAAAACCATCTAAATGTGACATTTGAGGTAGGAACTCCCTCAGTTCCTACCTAATGATTCCCTTGTAAGAGATACTAGCATGGCAAATGGAAGTCTTCCTGAAACTTTGCAAAACCACCAGCACCAGAGGACACTGCTATCACATGAGTCTCTTAGCAAAATGTTAACATCTCCAATAGTGAAGCAAAATTCACAAAACTCACCGAGTTGGGGCTAGAACATTTTATGACAGCATCACAATTTTTTACTAAGACCTTCTAATAGATTTCCTCTCTTGTCTACTAATTAAATGGTACTCAGAAGACCAAGTGTGTAAAATTGAACATCACTTTCAATTCTGATCTTTTCAAAGTTGTTTCTGATTTGTCAAGCAAGTTCTCTCTGTCCTGCAGTTTTTCCATTTCATTCTCAACTCAAAGGCAACACATTTTTTTTCCACATTGATAAAAAAAAATCACCGAAGCATGGTTGAATAGTGCAACCATGAAAAGATGTCACTTTAAAGATCTTATGTCTTAAACATAGTGGAAATGAGATACTTCATATCTGAATTTGATCATTGGCTCTCACTGGAAATTCAACTTTAAAGAAAATGACCTCCTTAATTTTACATGTGTGGGCAGTTTCATACTGGGATAATGAAAATTAGAACATTTTCTGACTGATACATGGTACGCTTTGGAGAAAATACAATATAGAATGTGGGCAATGTATTAGGCCATTTTAGTTTTAGGTAAGAGATTGGGATATTAGTGTTATGTATTTTCAGCAGTTTGGTTTAATGTTGTACATGCTGTACTTTACAGAAGTATTGTTTTAATTAACTACAAGTTTTCATTTAAGCTTTAAGGTACTTTCTGTATTCATTATTTGACTATTTCATTTGACTCCTTTCATCCCACCTATAGACTACAAAAACTAACATGTAATTTTTAAATTGATAAATCCTTATCTAGATAAGGCATTGTTGGTTTGGGTATATTACAAATAAAAATGTAAACATCATGTATGCTAGTAATATTTTAAAGCATAAAATATATAAGTCTGTTAGTGATTTGAAAGGATGAAAGTATTTCCTGTTAGTCTTTTTAAGGTCTAAATATCTTCCTACTGCAATGGGCAATTACTTTAGCACACTTTAATTTTGTAATGCACTAAGACATGTCTAATACCACAATGATAAATTATGTCTATTATTCAGAGTAATGTAGATTGCCAGATAAAATTACAGTGTTTGTTGCCATTGTCTCTTAAGATTTTCAGTTGTGTACAGTCTGTTCTGTTATTACAGTTGTTCAGCATAAAAGAAAGTATTTTCTTGTTTTATGATAAAAATGAAATATTTCTAGCAGTCTGAAGTAGACACTGGTATAGCATGTTTTATCATGAGGTCATCTCAAATTTCTGTAAATGGACAGAATGAGCTTGCCTGTTTTTTATAGGAAGAATGGCAACAGACTTTACCWGCTTTATTCCTTATATGTTATATACCAGCAAAGAGACATCTATGAGAAATATCAGAACAGTTCTATGATTTTGGTCTCTCCCTAAATCAGAAAAAAAACAACAATGCTCTCCATACTATAACTGGAATTTACATTTTTGAATAGTTGTTGATCAATCATTTTGTATGTATCTTTCCTTGATCAGAGCAAACACAATTGGAATAAGGTTTCCCATATTAATGGTAAGGTTAAATATTCTTGCATTTTCCCTGAAATTTAGTCTCTCCATAGTGCTATTGTCTGCTCCTACAGGATATCAGTGGAATCAATAGGAGAAATATTTGCAAACAATGTTTTCAGGTCTAAAGATGCATCTGTTGCCGCAGCTTCAGGTCAACCGTGAAAAACATACATCTTGACTGTTGCTGCACAATATAAACTTTGCCGTAATTTAATATAAATACCTGCAGATAAATTTCAGATTCAGAAGGGTATTGATTCCACCTGATAGAAAGATTCGTGATATCGTAATGTTTCTTTCTGATGCTTCCCCTATCAAGTATCATCATATATTTATTGATCACTTACCAGCTTCTTGACCCACTCCATATAAAAATCATGCAGAAAAGTATTCCTCATCCTCTGTGAGGAAATCACGATTTCCTTTCTTTTACCAAACTAAAAGCATGCAAGATTTTTCAGGGAAAGAAAAAGTGATGCGTTCAGAATCTGGAATTTGTTATCAGTAAAGAATTGTGAACCATGTAGGTTCTGTGGGTCATTTTCTGTTTCTTTCTAAGTATTTTGTAATTCTTGCACTAAAGGCTTTGGCCACTGTAGAAAAAGACAGTCAGACTCCTGTTGCTGAGATTACTTTCTTTTATAGACTCATAAAACAACAGATCCACAAACAGCTGTATGCAAGCCTCCCCTTGGTGAAAGAAAACCAAAATTATGATAGCCTAGGCACTAATCCTGTATTTGATGAGGTGTTACAGCCAAGAAGAGTAATTAATGTCACTTTGAAATAGATTCATAGCATGGGTCACCTGAACTTCGAATTTAAACTTTAGTGCGGTATTTTATCTTTCCCAGCTACATAGATGGGATCTACAGTGGGGATCACAGAGTCACATCACTTAAATAGGGTAAAAAGGCATCTTACACAAGTGAGTCTACTTGTGAATACTTCTCACTATAATTCATTAATTGATTTGACATTTGTCATTAAGGAGCTACAGTAGTTTTTGCACACATTATGACAGAAAAGTTAATGCATACTTATATGGTGATGGATGACATGAAAGGTGAGAACATAAAGTGTTGTGAGTAGTGCTGAATCTTTCAGCCCTCTAATATCGGTCATCCACAGTGAAACAGCCTGGAAATCAGGGAGGAGGGACGATTTTATCTTGGCTCATGAAAAGCTGAATGTTGGAGCTGGAATAAGTTCGGTTTCTGGCTAGGCATATAGGCACGCTGGTCTCCCTGACTTCTGGGTCTTTTTGAGACCTCTGAGAAGCCAAATATGCAAGAACATTGTCATCGATGCACCCAGGGGCACCACCACCAAAAGAGGTCTGAACATGGCCCTGAAGCCTGGTATTTATTTGGGATTGTCAGAAATAAGGTGTTCTGTAAATGAGGCTTTGCTCTGTCTTTGCTACTTTGAGTTAGCACTGATAGATCATAACACATCTTGATTATATTGCAGAACACTTTCTATGCTATACTAACCAACAGTATATTCAACTTCTTCTACTGTTGCCACTAATTGAATCAATAAATAATTGAATGGGTCGTTTAGAAGAATTAGCATTCTCTCTAGGCCTCCAAGTGCCCGTGCAGCTGGAAAAAAAAAAGCTCAGTTAAAAAAAAAAAAAAAAATCAGGTTCCTCTACTTTCGTAAAGTAGAAATTTCTCTCCTCATTTTGAGGATACATGTAGCGAAGAAATGAAAAGTTCACTTCTCGTTAAGAAATCATTGAGCTCTGGGGTCTCTTTTGGAAGCCAGGCTAAGCAATTTAAAGGAATCTTTACTTTGCGTGATAAAGATCAAAATAACTGGTAAGGGTGTTTGTGAGATCCTGGGGAGGGATATGAAGGGGAAAAATTTCTTTCTAACCCATTTGTGATTTTAAAGGCCAAAACTAAGGGCCTGAGGTGCTACAAAATTAGCAAGACTCTTGATTTCCAAGCTAGAGGGAGTTTGTATGGCAGGTAATGCTTTTGCCTTTAAACCTGTGAGAAGGGGTGTGAAAGCAAGCAGAACTGATGGCCCAAAGGGGGCTGCAGTGGGAGAACCCTTGCCGGGAGAGGAATCGAGGCCTGCCCATGCTACCTGAGCAACCAGGTCACACACGGCTTCGGTAATGAAGATCCGTCCATTACCATAACATGCAGGTTAAAGCTGTAGATCACTTTCATGGTCTCCAAAGAAGCTGAGCAGTTATCAGTAACATTCAAAAATCCACTGGAAAGTCATTCATTTCACTTTATGGTCCTAATTAGCCATTTGTATAGTTCTATAATTAAATATGTTCCTTTCTCATCAAGTTTTTCACTTTAGTAATGATACCA
The DNA here is from genome assembly GCF_003343005.1 of Rhea americana. NCBI lineage: Eukaryota > Metazoa > Chordata > Aves > Rheiformes > Rheidae > Rhea > Rhea americana. Next base: position 8,005,072 of record NW_028185150.1, read on the forward strand.
CTGTGCCACAAACAGGCCCCATGCTGTTTGGTTTGGGACTTATTCATAGCATTTAATTGGTCACCCAGTGGTTAGCCAATAACCCCTTCTATGGGAAGCAACACTCTGAATGCTGTTAATGGGCTAGAGGCACAGTGATTGCCTCCTGGTACCCAGCAGTACTGGGAATAAAGCAATTTCCTCCACTGTGTTGTGTGCCCAATAGCTAATCCTCTCCACTCCTGAAATGCACACTATTTGGTTATAAGTATTTGTACTGGCTTACTTACCGCTGGGTTGTTAATAGGCAGTGATTCTTCAATGCTCCTTCAGTGAAGTTACAGTCTGCTTGCTGACTGCTAATTAAAACAAGTTTGCACTCTAAGACTGCAACTAAAAGGTAGCAAGGTCATATTATTTAATGCAGCAGTCTTTTATTTAACAATGTTTATACAGTACTTATATGTGCACATTTTGCAGACAGACACGGCTATTATTGATCACATCAATATAGTCAAAATGAGCCACAGACTAATCTTTCCTTCCTTTGAAGTACGATCACTAGATTTTCCCTGTCTCTGGGACTGCAGAGTTAAAATGCAATGTGTGCATCTCCTCCAGTCTATTTCTCAACTTATAAAAAAAAATCAAATAGGAGCAGATGAGCCAACAATATTCTAAATGGACTCAATCTGCCAAGAGTCTTTATAAAAGTTAGAACATATATTCGTGAGCATCAGAGTAATTTTAAATCCAGCAAGGTTAAGAAATCAAAATAGTTATGATTTACAGAACCAAAATTTATCTATTATTCTGTACTTTTTTGCTACTTATTTAAAATCCAGTTCTTATACAATCCTTATCACCAGGGTATCTGGGTGCCTTTCAGTAATGCCCTAAAAGATGTAACATTCATCCTTTGCATGTGATTGCACCTTTCCTCCTGTTTGTCTCACTCTCCTCAGGAGAAATAGTTATGTTCTGTTTACTTTTATTTTTTTACTTTACTAACAGGAAGGCTAAAAATAATCCTTAGCCATAGTGTTCCTGGAATTAATATCTGAGGCAGAAATAAGCAGTTATGGATTTAAAAAAAGTTATTTAACAGTTTTTCACTTCTCCGTATATTAAAATAGAAGTTCGTTTCGTTATTTTCTCCAGTAGAATGTAGGACACCACAGTTTCAATGCTGTTATAGCATAATATTTGCCTTAATCAGGGAGAGTCTATAGATTTATTCTCAAAAATAAAATAACATGCCGTGACTTGGAAATGAGTTCAGTGTTTATGAAAAGCTAACTATTAGGGAGCAAATACTATTCACCCTCTCACACTTCGCCTTTAATACAAGTATTCCTGGTTGGCCTATATGGGCAAGATTTCTCAAGYCTGGAATCTCCACCAGTTTACATCAGTGAAGATGTAGTAAGAATCTATATACTCCCTAGTCACTCCCTGTGTTCTCCCCCGAAAAAATCAAAGTCGAAGCAGTAATGTTTCTGTAGTGTTGTCTTTTTTTAATAGCTGCCTTTGTCTTATAGCACCGACAGGCAGCGTGCTGCTTCTCTTCAAACTGAGTTCACAGTTGTGAGCAAATTCATGCCACCTTGCCTCATCTTCCTACTCCATGGCATTTAATGAATATCTACTTAATCAATAGAGAAAAAATAAGTTACTGATTCATTGGTATGCTTGAATTCAAACKCCACCTGAGCGTGAGTAGCAATTCTTGTCTCTCAGGTTTCACTTGTCTGCATACTTTGTCTTTATTCTCTTTGTTTGTTTCTGCTTTGCAGAAATAATAAACCACATTAAGCTCAGGTTCAGACTGAGCACACATCRCACAGCTTTTAAGGCACAAAAGAACACTCTCAGGCTTCTGAGGGAGGACGATGTTCAGGGGAATTCTGCGACCAATTGATTAGCCTACGTTTTGTGGCTGCGGATGTATTTTGTGTCTATTTCTCTCTCTGAAAACATTTATGCATGACAGGAAGTTCACGTATGCTGAGTCCTATTCAGCAGAACTGTCCATGTGCAGAGGTGTTTGAATGAGCTTTGCCTGAATTTTTGTAGATTGGGTGTACCGTAAATTTATAGAGTTTGGATAAGCATTTTTTTAAAAAACAGTTTGAATTGAAAATGTAGGATTGCTTTTACAATGAACGTTACAGGACACTCCACCTAATATAATTTATGATGTTTGTAGTGCATTCTGTGTGTAATTTATATACTACTCACACGACCCAGTTGCATATCGTGTGAAGGTTCCTTTGTGCATTTTATGCATGTACACAGAAGTTAGTATATTATTGAAAGTGTAACTCTGTGTGCACAAAGCACGTGGGGCATTAAAAAACCTATTACAAGCATTTTTGGTCTGAGCTCTAACAGGGAACAGAGCCTTATCCTGCCTTGTACTGTAAACAGGAAGTCAGAAAAAAAAAAAAAAAGAAAAAGAAAAGAAAAGAAAGAAAAAAAGAGAGAGAAAGGATACTCTTTGCCCAAAGGTTATGTGACTCACTAACCCAGACTTTCTAACCAATACCCTGCCCATCTGCCTTTCCTACCTCAGTCCACTTCCCAGCTATAACAATTCTCTATCTGAAGATCTGAAATGCAATATTTGCTTAATTATAAAAGGTGACTTTTCTAACTAACATAGTTGATTGCACTCTCCCTCCAACCTAATRTATAGTCCATCTCTCCTCTCAGAKCATTTGAGAAAAAATCCCTTTTATAGAAAAAATAGAAAAAAAAAAGGTACTTAAAAGTACTACTAATATGTTGGGAAGCCAATGGAAATCTTTTTGTTCACATCCTTAAATTTTGGATCAGATTCCTGCAAAATATGATGAGCCACAGCTCAAGAGACTTATAGAAGCAGCCATATTGTTCTAATCATTTGATCTATGGATACTAAGGCTGATATAGATTAAATTATTTTGCTGTCACCATGTAGCAGTCTATCCTGGAGCAGGAAACAAAAGCCCTAACTCCAGAATCTCCACTCACTAAGCAATGTTCAAGAATTAATATTTTTGTTTAATAATGCAGTTCTCTATTATTTCTTAAGCATTACAATGTGAAGCATTAACAGTTATCATAATCAGATCTCCGGTCTTTGCCAACAACAGACGTAGTTGAAGCCTACATAAGTGCCCTCCAATCCAGATGACTAGGAGAGGTTCAAAGGCCTTTTTGCCTCCTGTGAGTGATACTCATATGATATTAGAGAGATACCAGGGTAGTGAGTATCTTTTAGCCAGCGTTTTGCAGGAGCGAGAAGCACTAAATGCAGATACACACTCTGGGTCGGGGACGGCGATTCAATTCACCAGCTCATGCTTCTCTGTGCCACAGTTTGCTCATCATATAGGGATATTTGGTTGTCTACAGTTGCATGTTAGGGAACAGGTGAGGAATGTCCCTATGTAGGGAAAGGCAGTGTGTTCAAGAAGACGTTGGAAAACTAGGAGATAACTGTACATCGTAGAAAGCGAACGTGCTAAAAAGGAAGGCTTGGAGATTGCTTGCAAGAAAATTGCCTGCCCTTGTTTATTTTCACTTTGTTAAAAGCAACAAGACTCAGTGCACTCTCTGTAAATAAACACGGCTACACCGAAGAATATTTCAGGCTCATATAATCAATTTGATCTCTTAATGGAAACAAAGCCACAATACTGGCTGTGTGGGCTAAAGGGGAAATGATGTTGTTATCACCTGGTTGGAAGAGTTAATCTACTCTGCCATGCATCATGATTTAATTATTCCTAATTGATCCTTAATAGATGGATGTCAAGTCTGGCCTTGTTCAGCTTCAATTATAGCAATTTCACTACCTCACTTTGCAGTGGAGCTTGGCAAATAATCCGCTGAATTCTGCCTCTCTCCACTTCTGTCTGAGCACTTTCAGATTTTCTTGAATACCACTTGAAGCTTCCATACGTTATAATGGCTAAGAGAGAGTGAGTGGAGATTCTGCAACAAATATTCTTTGTAGATGCCTTCTGAGCAGTCCCAATTTATATAGTGTTTGAGCTGGGTTGGTTACTTGTTTGTAGATAGATGGTAGAGAGGATGGATGAAAAACCATCCATTTTTAACTGAAACAAGTTTCTCAGTTAAATATTGTTTTTCTACTTTCATTTGCTGGAATTTGCACACAACTTAAACCTTTAAAAGAAAGATAGACTTTTTTTTTTCTTTTTACTTATGTAGGAAAAATACTCTTTTGATTGATTGTTTGTGTTATCTCCTTTCTGACCATATTTTTTGGAAAATTAAAAAAATTAATARTTCAAAACATGCTTGGGCTGGTTAGTTCTGTGGTGACCGGAAAATTAACAAAATAATATCCCAGAGTGTAATCTGAAGAGTTGGGAGGAGGATATTGAATCGGGGATTTTGTTTTTYTAGTCTTTCCTTCCTTGGTATGTTTTCTTTAACGCCCATTCAACCTTAATGACTAATTAATATTTTTATTTTTAAGAGAACTAATATTTGTATTAAACACAATAAAATGGTGTTGAAAACACACTGAATTAATATGTAATATCTATCTAGTCTAAGATGATAATAATTCATCTGGTAATCCCAGAGAGGAAAATCAGTGCTATACCTTCGTGGGGCTCATTTTCACAGGGAAGCTACATCTGATGTGTAGCACTAGCACAACTACATGAAGAGTTCTGACTAGCATCAATAAACTACAAAGTAAAATTATGACTTCTGCATATTCTTTGAAAGAGCAGAGGTGCAAGAACAACAACAAAAAATTGTTGAATACCTAACTGAATACTTAATTTTAAAATGTAAATAACTCATCAAAACATATCAGTAAGAACATGACTAGAAAATGAATCAGGACAAAACATATATATAGACTGACCAAATTCAATTATTTATATTCTCTAAATGTATTTTAAACAATTATATGTGTATTGTTCAGGAATATATTAGTAACTTTTAATTTTTCCAAGAAGAAACTTTTGTCCTTATTTGGCAGAGCTTTGGCCACATTTTATAGTGTCTAACTGAAAACACCACAGCACTATCAAATCAAAAAATATTGCTCCTCATAAGAAAGCTAATATTACTTGGGTCATTTATACACACATGCACCCTGCTGCGAGAACTTTTTGAGAAAATTTCTATCCGAAACAGAATGAGGAAAAAATGGGAGAAGAATTATCGACAGACCTCTCAAGAAGTGTTTTCTTATTTTAGGATAAGGGGATCACCAGAAGACACAATAAGACCATGACCATTAGGTCTCCAGCCATCCTCCCTCATTTATCTTATGAACCTGGTAAGCATTAAGTAAATAAGATAGCCCAGCATGAAACTTTTGAGTAAGCCACATGGGAATCTTTTATATCTTTGGAAAGAGGATCTGAATTTGTCCCTCAGCAGCTTTGCTGTTACATCGCTTTCTACTGTTCCAGAAATACTAAACAACTTTTAATACCTCCGGTCCCTCTGCACACAGCTTCATGGCTGAGACAGTAAGCGATCCAGTAGAGTCTTAAGCACAGCTCTGTCAGGACATCCATGTTTCAGCCACGTCCAATACATAAGGCAACTTTATTTGTTTATGACTGCATTCTGAATGGGCATTTCTAATACCAATTTCTAATAGACTTTCTCTGCTGCAGTATTTGCGGTAGTGTTAACTGAATACACTACCGTGCTGCCGTCAAAATCTGAAAGGCAGAAACGCGGTAGTACCTTAGAGATGCACTAGATGCCCTTTTCTTCCACTAGGGTCTGCAGATAGTTGAGCAGCATTAAAAGCAGATGGCACTTGCTGGGTTGTGCTTGGGTTGCCCCAAAGGTAGTTTCAGCCAGCAAAATTCCCTTGGGGCCGTAGCCAAAATTAAAGCTGCTTTTCTGCCTGCAGCAACCTGCTTTTTGTCAGACAACTTTGCCCCAGTGTGTGGCAGACCAGGCTTGTGCGGGATATCACCACTTCTTCCTGCCATCAGCAGAGTGAATTTGTCCTTTTGGCTTAAATGAGATGAGAGAGAGGGTTTTGCCTTGGTGATCTAGTGGAAAATGGCCAAATATGTAACAAATGAGATTCACCAAAGACAAGAAACTCTCCAATGTTATGCATGCTCACAGATTATAAACATTACATCCATTGTACGGTGGGGTGGAGAGAGGACATAAACATATGAATGCATAATTCAACCATTTAAGTATTGCAATTAACTATTTACATAACAAGGTTTAAATATTTTCAAACAAGTGGCATTTGTCACTATTGACGATAGACAATTTGTTTAAAGAACTTCAATTGTTACACTGCCGGAAGAGTTTACATTTCCAGGAACAGCACGTACTTTACTGAAAARAAACATTACTCAGCAGGCATCTCACTCAGGCCCACACAGACTAAAAAAAAATGTTCCAGAGCTGAAATATTACAGCTTGTTTGCACCTGAAGGTACCAAAAAGTGATTTACTGTTGGCAGGTTTACCCACAAAAAATCAATTTGAATGTTTATTGGGAACTCTACCAGTGCTAGCATGTCTCACTGGGGAATAATGTAACTAGCAGTACCACATAAAACACTGACTGAAAAGYGGTAAGGAAGCTAGCTCTCCATTCTCTAAACATATCCCATGTGAAACAGGGTAAGRAGGCAGGCAGCTGGCGTGGAGGGATTTGCCATTAATAGAATATGAAGAAGGATGGCAGAGGAGATAAATTGACAGACAATTATTTSTTTCATGCCTCTCTCAAACAAATACACAACATATTGCTGCCTTCCTCATTACTGTTAGTGCTTTTTTGTAAAAACAGGAAAAGTAATAGGAGGGGGAAAATCCTTTCCCACTTTATGCTGAATCATCAAGCAGTTCTGAAGCATGTGCGAAGAGCTTTGAATGCCAAGTTTGCATCTTGCAGACTCACCTGTACACCAGTCTCATCCACTGTCCTCCAGTGAGGTAAAACACATCAATTCACTTAGGATCCTGACAGATTCATACCGACCAACTAGGTCCAAAGTGCTTTAAAATCAGTGAGTAGATTCAGGCCATCAGCACTACCCTGCCAGCTTTGCTGAGCAGGGAAAAGAGCACAGGCTAAAGAATTATGCTGGAAATATCAGCATCCCTACTTCATCTGAATAACCTGGAGAAAACCATCAGGCAAGTACCTAAATAAGGGGGGAGGGGRGGAAGGCAAACAAGAACAGCAACACCACAAACCAGAAAGAAATTTCCTCAGTTCTTTTTATTAGATATACCCAGGCAAGTTGTTCTTAATACCAAGAGCAAATTATTCTGTACATTAGAGCCTGTTCCAGAGGATTTGCAAAACCAGATCAGCAGTTCATCTAATCTAGCATCCTCTTCCTAGTTCTGCTGGAGATTTCAGAGGAATTGTACAATTTCATAATTCATCTAATTGTATAAAACTACACAAGTGGGAATCTTTTTTTCCCCTTGCCCAGCTGGTAATCAGCATATGCCCTGAAGCATGAGCATTGGTTGGAGAGGAGATAAAAGCAGAGGAGAGAAGAAATAATAATGTAACTTATCTGAAGTATTGCTTTAGACTCTAATGGATCCCGCCACAAATTAATTCTTAATAGTACAAATGCCCTGTGGTAATGCTCTGAACTACAGATGGATCAGCTGTGGCATATGCACCTAAATGGCTGATGTAAAGGTGATAGATTTTAAAGAACAGATTACTTGCTTGCTATTTATTGAGAAAATACTTCCTGGGTTCTGCCAGAGGAGGATGGGAACATGTTGATGCGCAGGAAATGAATGTATTCCCCGTTACAGTTTCAGTGGCTAAGCCATTAGATAGCCCGAGCTTTGTTCCCTTATTCCTTCTTCACTTCACGAGTAAATTAATTCCTAAAACCAAGGGACTTAGAGTGCCTGGGGAGAGTCAGAGTGGTAAATACTCCATACTTCTACCTGTGCTGAGGTCTTTAGCACCAGCACGAGAGGCAGCGGGGGGAGCAGAGCGCCTTGCCCCGTCATGGGAGCAGCGTTTGCAGACTGGTGACCATTACTCGTGAATCCAGGCAGTCCTTCTGCCAGAGAGGACCTCAGGTATGAGCCAGAGCATTGAACATAGTACTGGCATGCACTGGGTCGCATCTGTTAGCCACATCTACGTTTCAGACCCAGCAGAGCAGCCTGTGGGAAGTGGACTTACAGAAAGGTTTGGCCGTTAGCTGACTCTTTTGTGCTGTTACCTCTMTGGTTACATTTGAAAAGGTCTTTTCCTTTGGAGGCTGAAACAGGTAGCTCGCAGCTGTGGCCTGGAGAAAGCAAGCTTCACCATGATATAGGCAACAAGGATGAGTGACGAACTGCAATGACACGTTTAGGTTGATAGGATCTTCGGCATGGGACATGGAGAGAGGCGGCCAAGGGGGAAGCCATGCCTTTGTGTGCAGTGCCCAGAGAGCATTTGTGCTGGAGGCAGAGTCTGTATTTGAATAGTAAAAGTCAAGTTGAGGGAGACACAGATTGAAAACCATTTGTTCTGATGTCTGCTTTCTGCACCCAACTTCCCCAGGATCCAGAAGCACAGAATAGAACAACAATGAAAGGAGACTGTAGGTTGCATGAGATTATAAGTTGCCATTTATTGCAACTGAAAAAAAAAAAAAGAGTTATCAGACCAGGAAAAAGGGAGATGAGTGGGCAGTCTATATAACTAGATATGGGGATCTCTGCTAAGCAGGCAGTTCCATTCTTACTCTTCTTTCATTGCTTTCTGCCCCTCTAATTAACCATTTAAGCACAAACCACCTAAACAAATCAGGTTAGACTGCAGTATGCAGTTTTGGTCTCACTGCTGGACTGGGGTAGTATGAGTCACTGTGAATGCAGAAGCTGGAATAGCTGCAACATTTGGCCCAGAGCAGTCTGGAATACAAAGTTACTAAGGAAAAACACAAAGCGAATATAGAACTGAAGCAGTTCTCCTACTCTCCTGTAGTTACCCAAAGGCCACAGAGGTCAATTGCACAGTCTTGACTACTAGTTTTGTACAAGGTGTGGCTATAGTTTAATTTAGAAAGTCCTCTTTTCTACTGCACCTTGATTATTTTTATAAAGATGACCTCCACAGACTTTTGCTCTACAGAAGATCAAAAGAGATTCTCAGTCTAAAAGTTCTTGCTGATCATTTGGGGGAAAGTGACTGCATCCTCTTTTTTGTGTTCGAAATGTTCTGCATGAAGCACTAATCCAATGGTTGCTGGGCACTCACAGATGCCAGCAAGTCTGCAATAAAAGTCACACATTCTGGCTCGACTGGACTTATTGTGCATGCACAACTCAATGATATATCACATAAACAGTAAGACTGATGCATTATAGATGCGTTGAACTTTCTGTGTCTGCACTGTATGTTTCTGTCTAGAATTACACGAAAATGAGAGGTCTGACAGCATGAGGGGGAAGAGGTTGCTGAAATGCATCTTTAAACGATGTCAATCTGTCCTTTATGGAAGTTCATGGTCCTTTATGGAAGTTCATGGTCATAGCCGATGCTCTATGATGTTTATGATCAAGTTTGTGTCAATGTCAAATCATTCTTAGTGGACAAAAATCTAAAACCAGAATTATCTGGTCTCAATTATCTCAAAAATTGAGGATTAAAAATACAGTTTTTTATATTACATGCTTGACCATGTAACAGCAGGCCTGTTCTCTAGCTGGCTCTGAATTTGCCTCTCTTGTATATTTGCACTTTGTTTTTATTCTGAGTGATCAAACCTCTGGTCATTGTAAACCAGACAGAGATATTGATTAAATTTTAGTCCAGGCTCATATGTAACTATTTTTTTTTTGAATGGCTTTCTGCACATTTTCCCAGTGCTTGAATCACAGGAGAGAGAATATGTGCAATTTTGTAATGCCCATTTCTTCACAGATGCCAGGTGAAAAGAAAATCAAACATCTGTGGGGAAAAAGCAGAGAACAAGGCAGATGGGAGAAAGAGCATATGTTACCTATACTCTTCTGTCCCCCATCTGAGTTCTGATTTCCCCTTTGGTATCTATCTGTGCATCTGAGTTTAAGTAGGAAATTAAAATGAACTTTTCCACTGATTCACTCTCCTATTCTCACAAGACAGAAAGAGGAAGAAAGTCTTTCCAAAATTCAAGACTTCTTTTAAGAAATCAGATTAATGAAAAAAAAAAACAAATCACCAGGAAATATAAACAGTTTTGGTGGTTTTCTTTCCCTGTTTGTCTTGATGTTTCTGCACACAGCCAAATTGTAACATACAGAGAGCCTTGCAGCTGAATACTCCTCCACAAACTCTTTTTTTACCTACTGAGATAATTCACATATGTAATAACATCTGAGGCATTCTCAGAAAACAAGAGAAGGTTTCTTTTCCAGGCTAAATTTACTTTAGAACAAGTACACTTAAAAATCCTTACACACATATTGTATACTCTATCTTGTCATCTCGAAGAACACACTTAAGTTGCTTCCCACAGATAGTCATCTTTTTTTCTCTCTCCAGTTCAATAGGCATCACAATTTGTTGTTGTCTATGTCCACATCTTAGATAACAACAATATTTGCAAAGACCTCATGTTAGGATAGAGATTGCTCCTGCCCACATGCATTATTTTTTGATAACACCTAGTAAAGTTGCTGCATTTCCGATGAGCTCTAAAAGTCCATTTGTTATACATCTACCATCTCTCTTATTGGATTTGACCATGCAATCCAATTTTCTGGATGGTTTTGTGCAAGATGGCAATCATGATGCTACCTGTTATCCTCCAAGCTAACACTTTAGAAACATCTTTATAAGGCTAATGCAAGAAAGGTCTTTAAACAAATTTGTAAGGGACCTGAGATTCTAACTGGAGGCCCTTCCACAATGAACTAGATGGACATGAAGCCATATCCCACAGTTATGGTGCAAGATAAAGCAAGAGACAAATCTAAGTACTTTGCAAAACTCAGCTTAGCACTTCCCACATGAGTTACGTTGTGGATGTTGAACAGGTAGAAATCCTCATGAAGGCAAATAAGGAGAAAATTGAGAGGAACTGTTTGTTTACAGATGGAAAAGATATTTATGTTGGTATTGGCTATCTTTGGGACTAAAAGCAAAAGCTATGGCTGCCCTGGAGCCTGGATATAGCCTTGCATTCAACTCCTAGGTCTACTATCAAAATTATCTCATGTACTGATTTGGAAATGAAAAAATATGGGATTTGGTCTGCTTCTAGAACAACTCTTTTCCCTGTAGCTTTTATTAGATAATGAAAAATATTTTGACAGCAAGATTCAGGAAAATGTCACTATATAAGAGAGTACTCTAAGAAAATTAATGGGTTAAAATAATAAATAAAAGATATAATAAAATAACAAGCTGATAGCATAAATTACATGAGTGGCTTTAGATAACCGCTCTGCTTTAAAAAGAGTTCTACATTTAAAATATGTTTATAGATATCTTATAATGGAGAGGATGATACTTCCCACATACTGTTTATTATGTATTATGTAGCTTTACCTTCTGTATCCTTTAGAGGCATGGTGCTCTGTAGGCATCTCTGAAGCACTTGCATTCTACTTTGATGATGCTCTGCCAAAAATTACTTTTTTTTTTTGTTTCCTCCTCCCCAAAATTCTACAGATTTTTTTCCTTTTCTTTTTTTCTTTYTTTTTTTTTTTTAATGGGAAAGGAGTAAACTCATGTACACAGTGTTCTACTGAGCAAAGGAATGTCCTTTTCTTTATTCATATCTCCAAGAACTGTAACTTTTACTTACAATCATTTTTCCAGCTCTACTTTATAAATGAATCATATATAACTGTCTATTGCTTGCCTCTCTCCATAATTGGTACTTTATAGTTGTCAGCATTTATTATACTGCATTGCCAGTGCAATGCATTCATGACCTGGAATAATGACCCTCTAATAGGATCAGGGGACATTTAAAGTTCCTTTCTTCATATAGTTTGCAGTCTCTTATGAGCAGAACAATCAAAATTCATTGCCTAAAGGATCTTCTGTTGTTGGACATTCAGACTCATTTGCCATCATCACTGGTCTGGGCTAGCCTTAAGTGTTGCAGAAACTATGAAGACTTAAGTTGACCTGGTCAGCGTGTCACTTTGTCCTTTTGAGAAAGGGATATTAATGACAAAATCCCACAGCTGAAAGCTATGTTTGCACAAAGTACCACCTTGCTGATATGAAATGTGACCGTAATTGCTACATATTCACAGTTTAATAACTAGTGTAGCATAATATCATATTCTAATTCCTGGAATAAATCCTCAGAAATGGTGTGTATTCAGCGCACTTAATTTCAGGCTAGCAGAACACTGAAAACCAATAGTGTTAGCTTCAAAAAGCCTAGCTAACTATTTAGAGTGATATATCATGAAACTGGGGTCCCTAGAATATGCAATTAAACATACTTTGACACTCTTAACTAGCAAATAAATCACAAGCAATGTCATAAAGTCAAGATGCCCAATGGCTAGCTATAGTTCTCACAGTTTGCATTTATTTTGATTGCTTTTCAACATGCCAACAAGTAATTTTTCTTGTCATTGCACTGCATGTGAACATAGCCTTTGCTTTGTAGGAACAGAAAGGTTTTGGCTAAGGTCAGAGAGTTTCCCATGAGCACTGATACAGAGGTCTTCAGTACCTTGAGGTTGTCTCGTAATCCCTGCATCTGAATATACCCATAGAGATTACCACTAATGAATGGAATGGCATAGTGTTATTTCAAATATTTTGTTTACAGCTGCTTCTGTTCCCTTTAAAAAGACTATCTTATAGGTTTACTATCAAATTACTATCTTGATATAACACTCTCAGTTTTCTTCGGTTACATCTAAATACGTGAGTTGTGCAGTTAGAAAGAAACCTTCTCATGGGGGGAAATTGATTCCAAGGCATTGTTTGATAGGCCCAGAACATAAGCCAAAATATAAGTCTGTGTAAGCAAAATGGACAAGGATACAAATAATTTTTTAAGGGAGATTCAGAATGACTAAGTAAATGCAACATACACTTCCCCTTCCCAAACTATCAGGCAAACAAAAGAACTCTTCTTGAGTAGTTAAGATAGGGTAGCTCCTGAACTCACTCATGCTATGTGTAAATTTAGAAAATTAGAAAGCACAGTAAATTTATCAGTAGAATAAAGCTGCACATAAATGCCTAATTTCACTAATTCTATCCTCTTTTATGAGAGACAAACAGAAAATCTTTAGTTTACTATTTTCAACAGATGTAACAGTTCTCCTAATTTCATCTAACCTGGCTTCAGCAGGCAATTACTTGAGAAAAATATGCCACTGTGCCTACAGCAGACGTTTTTGTTGGGTAAACATATTCTCACAGGTGCAGGTCTTCTGCAAGTGAGAGAGGGAAGGCAAAAATTATTGCAGACCTCATCTCCTCTAGCTATCATATAAAACAACTAGGTGGAAACTACACCTCACACGTGGAAGATTAATGCTAAAAAGCTGCTGAGATGTAATGTTAGGCTTTCCTCAGAGCAGCTATCCCTGTTGGGAACATAGCCATAGCCGTGCTGATTGTGGCCATGCCCCAAACCTTCACACCCTTCCCCACAGGGAAGCCTGCTGCTTGAGAAGGGCTGCAAAATTTTTAAACAACACTGCACAGGGAAGAGTGGTAAAGAAGGCATCTTCAAGAGTCAGATGAATCGGACGCAGCAAAAGCCGACAGGGAGTTTAATATCAGGGGAAGGTTATGTTAACCGGAGGACAGGTTTCATTTGGCAATAAGAGAGAGAGAAATTCTAACAGATTTGTAAAGTCACTGCATTAATTAGTGAGGTGGAGGAAYAACAGCTGTCACTTCTCTCTTTGCTGTGTACAATACTCTAAAAAAGCATGGATCAGTTAAAAAAAAAAGTTAAAAAGCCACCAAATAGGCAAGACACCTATATTTTATCACTTACTGTAGTGTAATTTGCAGATGATTTTCTCATAGATAGAAATTCTCCCTCCCTGACCTTTATGTAAGCATTTTTGTAACACAATAATTGTATTTAAGAACAGTCCAGACAAATAAAATACCAGTGATTGCTTCAGTCCAGACAAATAAAATACCAGTGATTGCTTCTTTTGATCATTTTGAACATAGAGAAAATGTTGTATAAAGTTTTACTACTCAAAAGTTCTAACTCCTACTTCCTAACATATGTGCTGAATGTAAGATGTGCTCTCAAAACACTGTCCTGTCTTACAGTAGAAAATGAAAACATTTGGAGAGGAAATCTGTGTAGAAAAAAATGATTATTTTTCATAATCAAAAGTTCTTCACCAAAACCAAACTTTTCTCCTATCTTTAATTACACATTTAATGGAAAACTCCAAAACTGACCATACTTGAATCGTCAGCACTAGGAAACTTTCTGATATTATTCCAAATAAGAACATGTTTTTTCTTCACATCAAAGTATTCCCTCCTTTCCTCTTCTCCGCCACCCAAATATCCACTGTTCTTCATTTTCCCACCTGAAGAGAGGAAGGGAGACTAACTTAAGCAGTAACCACTAGTAAATAACTGTGAAACCTTGCACCAGCTCCCTACTGTATTTCCTGCTTTCTGATATTGCAGACTTTGATGTAAGGAAAAGAGTCACTTAAGTTAGCTTCATGTGCTGCTAAAGTTTTCCTGACAATGCAAAACAAGGTTCTTATTTCTTTTTGACAGTTGGTCAGAGGTATTTCTACTGAACTTGAGTAGAATTTTAGGCGACAAGAAGAGAGCTTCTCTAGGAAGACAGTCTTGCCTATGAATCTTAAGGCATACTCTGAGCTGTAAAAGTGCTATGGTTCATCATGTGAAAGTACTAAGATTTTGTTAATCTTATAATAATAGGTGGAACTAGGCAACCTGCATACAGAAGTACCTACCAGTTCCATTTACAGTAAAACAAGCAGATCTTGTATGATGACACCCAATTAAGGATTTCAAGCACTCTACCAAGTTAGGATAATTAGGACAGTCTGGGGATGAGAAAATACTGTAGAAAGGTTTGCTGAAGTAGAAAAAAACCTCCAGCAGTAACAGCATTACGGATAGAACTAAAGTCTCCGAGCTATAGCTATGACTTATTATCTCTAATCAGGGTAGTAGAGTAGTATAGAAAGAACTACTTTACTTTGCTGTTACATGGTAGCTCCAGGTTCCTGTTACACTGACAATTAACAAAAGTGCTTTGTATTATGCTTCAAGATGAGCTGTCATTTCCATGTAGTTTTAATTCTTCAAGGTAAGGGTTGTATCAACATTTTGATAGGACTTGATGAGGTTAGGGCTATCGTTATCAGTTGTATTGAAACCTAACAGCATTTATTATTTGATAAAGCAATTCATTGTTTTATGCTAATGGAGACACACCTACAGGAAGAAGAGAAATGAGAAAAAAAACTCTCCAAATTCTACTTCAAAGCAAAGCCTGTGTAGTTTCTCCAGCTTTGTGACAATTAACTGCATGTAGAAAACGGGGTATGATGCCAGAGAAATCACTCTGAGGTGATAGAAAGGCATGCTGAAGTCTTATACTCAAAAAGCAAAAGAAGCTGAGATACAAGCCTATTATTTGCAGCATCACCTTATTTTCACTGTAATATACGTAAAACAAAACACCTAGTCTATATAAACAAAACCAGCTGTGATTCCTCTCAATTTTATCATTTTTATAACATCAAYGTAGCTCAGAGTTATTACTCAAGGCAGTTCAATAGTTGCTATTTCAGATTCATTTCAATATTATTGTGTATGGTATATTTAGTGTATTTTAGTACTATTTTAGTATTATTGTGTAAACCATCATAAAACAAGGAATAGAATCACTTAGATACTTAAAACTTAGATACTTAAAACTTCACTGCTGGACGTTGCACTGGATTTTTGCTACTCAAGACACAGGTATATTTGAAAGAGAAATTGCACATATGGTTTGAACTGACTGTAGCTGACCCAGAGGAGAGCAATTGTTCTTTTGCTTTCACATATACATTAAACCAACCCTTAATTAGAAGTCTTCAAGAACACCACCATCTTCATTAACATATATAGACATATTCAGCTGTACAAATTGACTCTGACTCATACTAGAGGAGTTTAGTATTTAAATGATTGTTTTAGTGATGTCTTTCACAGCTATGGAAATAATAGAATGTTTCAAATGTACTACATTTTGTTCTGAATAATTAAGTCATAAAGAATTATTAACTTTACACACACTGTATCTCTCTGCTGTGGTTGCTACTCATTATTAAAAACAAAGGCTTTTTATAGTGAACCTACATTTCTAAAGCAAAATTTGTCTTAAAAATACTTAGGTATGCTATCGTTTTCCAATAATCTGTATTTATTTAAATGAAATGAAAATTAGCTCAGGTTTATGCTGTAACACTACTGAAGACAGCACCTGAGTGCTCTGTAGTACATCCTAATTAGTCAATGTAACCATAATGCTATTCAGACCAAGGTAAATTAGATGCCATAGTTTCTGTTTGTTCAGATTCATGAAATCTCTGAAAACTTATTTCCCCTGCTGATGAGCTAATGAAGTTTGTCTCATCATAAATCTCAGACTGAATGTGCTTTATTCTGAATTACTTCTGTATTCACCAAAGACAGTTTGAGAGTACAGTTTTATCTTTTCTCTTCTTTGAGAAAGCAGGGAGTAATTGATGATCGAGTCAGAAATTATTTTTTTACTTAACAACACATAAAACAGGCATGGAGGTATCTAGCGTTAGCAATAAATTACTATAGAGCAGATTTCTAGAGGGGGAAAGAAAGGATAAATAACAAGAGCTAAGAGACCAAGCACTTTAGATGGTAGCTTAGAAGCAAAAGCAATTAGGCTTCTAAATGTACCAGTGTCTCCTCAAGTTCTTGAATTTGCTGTTTGCTGAATGAACTGTACTGTTGTGAAGAGATTTAGCTAGGTGTTCAGAGGTCCCAATGCACCAAGGTATTTACAAAGAACACTGCAAGGTTAGGCTGAGAAAAGTTTGACATTGCATTTATCTATACGGAGAAATGTCCATTCACATTTGTTAACCTTGCTTCAAATTGTGCATAATTGGCTTTCTTTTTCTTTTTATTTTATGTGATTTTGAGAAGACCATAAACTAATTAAAAATACAAGACCATACTTAGATCAACTGAAAGGTTCCCGGTATGATTAATAACAGGATTAATTCCATTGTTAAGAAAGCAGTGAAAGAGAGAATTAGCAACTTGCAGCAAGATTTCTAGTCATATGGGAGCTAAACTATGTTCCTGGGGCAGCTAGAGAYATATAACTCGATTGTTTAACTGTAGTAGCACCCATGAAATGCTATTGTCGTAGGGTTTAGCTACCATCTCATTGGTTTCTGGCCTCTGGTTCACATTTCACTCACTTGGACTTGTCCCCATCTTCTGCTGAATATTAATTACCAGCTAATATAAGAGGACCCCTAATGACATCTGTGATGTGACCCTGGGTTTCTTACTCTCCATATCTACAGCAGGGGGGACTTAGTTTGAGGGTTCATGACACGATGCCTTCAAAGAGTTAAGCATAAAAGACCTCACCATCAAATTTCCAACATAATAACTTACTACAGACATTTAAGATGTCCTCTGAAGTCAGGAGACGCTGGTGATAAAGCAAGTTGCAGTAGGATGAACTAGCACTTTATAGGTGGATGTACAACTGCCCAGTAAATGTCTCACAGAGGATGAGCTACAGTGTGCACTGACCTCTCTGTCAAGAAGGGCAAGTTTTGTGTCTGCCTACAAACTTTGAAGGCATCTTCACTCCTGTAACGAAGGCYCAGTGATGGAGGTGAGGACTGCCCTGTCCTCAGCCCCGCCCCGCTCTGCTRAGCCTGGTTGCTTCTCTCCGACCCCCTTCCCATCAGTGCTGCGAGACCGCCTCTGCTCCGGGGAGCCTGTCCCGGGACCCTGCAGCCTCTCCTGAGTCAAACGCCTCTGAACAATTTTATCTTGTCTGAAGAATTTGACTAAGTTCAAACCTATGCCTAATCATTTTAAACTTGAGAGGGCGAAGATGCTTTTAAATGGACCTCTAAGGTATCTACATGGGGGCTGAATTCATGCTAAATCAGTTAAATTAAACCTGCATAGACAAGGTTTAATATCAAATKGGGTTTTGCCCCTATAAAATGCTAAGCAATTGATTTGTTCTAAAACGTTCTGTTTTTATTTTTAATTCTCAATTATGTTATCTGTTGGCTTACTCTTTGAGCAAAGTTTAAAGCATTTGGTAACAACAAAGGTTTCTGTTAACAAAAAAGCCATTTCTATAAGATTTCAGGAGAGATTTATTTTTTATAAGTTAAATTGTATTCAACATTTGATGAGTCTTCATGTGCAGCTGGATATTTATCATCATCAAAGTATTCTTCAAAATCACCAAAGGCAATCAATTCTTTAAAGACGAAACCACCACCTGCTTTGATGCTCTATATGTTTCCCAAGGGCTTGGATCCACCCTGAGGTCATTACTAATGTTTTACTTAGAGAAGTGTAAGCTGAGAACCAACACATTCCACTTCTAAACCAGCTTTCTCTTCCTGCTCCTACAAAGGTCTCTGATTTTTTTGCTGTCATCCTCAGAAATTACTGATACAGGAAAAAAAAACAAAAACAAAAACAAAAGCAGGCTACTTCTTCTTGGGTGATTTTTATCATCCTTATCTTATCCGTAGAAAGGAGTTTGAGAGGAAAAGAACTAGAAAGTGGTAATTATATACATTTTCCATATAGTTTATTTATCATGTTGTTTAACCTAAAAAAACTGCAGAATCTGTTGCCAACTAAGGTAAGCATAGATAAGATGCCACCACTGATCTCACTGGAGCAGGACTTTTCTTGAGAATAAATAACTGTTATACATAAACCAGGATTAAAAAAGAGAGGCTGAAAGTGATAACTTTAAATGCCTGCAGTTTACCCGATTTAGGACAAAATCACACTTGAGAATCATCCATAGCTTTGTATTTGCAGACCCTCTCCTTAGACTACCAAACTTATTTGTTGTCAGGTTGCTTCCCTATTACWAATTAGGGAAACTAATATTGGAAGAGCCTCCTATTGCTCTTGCTTAAAAATAGGWTCTGGTGAGAACCAAAGTGAGAGAAAATCAGTCTCCAGGTGAAAACCTTTCTTCTAGTCCAGAAAAAGAGATCTCTGGTGTRGGAGAAAAGATGGGAATCCCGAAATGAAAATCAGTTGCAGTGACCTCCTCAGTTGTTCAGTGAAGAGGATGGTCACAGCAGGAAGCTATGCTAGAAAAGAAGAAAGCACTCAAGTTTTCAAAATGCAATTTAGGATACAACTTGTATTTTTAAGAAGTTCTGTTACCAACTAGTTTTTAGATCATTTCTATTGCTAGTTTTAGATCCAGAGTGAAACGACACACACACACACACACACAAAGGCATCTTTTATTCATATGGGAATAAATATATAAGACTAAAGAAAAATATCAGTCAGAAATAATCATGCAACTGTTTGATTTTCTGGCTTGAAACAGAAATGTCAGAAAAAGTAATATTGTGCCAACTGGAAATTATTTTTTCCCTACTGAAACAAACAAATAAAATAACATCAGGATATAGAAAACATTTTGTCTCATTTTGAGTTGTTTTTACACTTAAATATTAAATCAGGTCAAATTTCTAGTTGAAATAAAAATCATTGATTCATTTAGAATGCAAAATATTTTGATTATTTTAAATATTTTTCCCATGAGRGGCCAGATATAACGGCAAAATTGATGTGGATTTGCAAACAATTTAACAAACAAGTTAAAAACCATCAAATTTTAAATCTCTCAGCAAGCTACTTGACTGTTTCTGTTGCAGATATAAAAAATAGTTTCTGTGCCTTGATCTCAAATAAAATACACCATGACATGTAATTCATAATTGTTTTGAAGTGTCTGAACAGACCAACACAAAAGAAACACTRAAAATAGAATCCACAGCCAAATTTGTGACTGATTTGGCACCAGAATACTATGTTTTTGTGCATTTGGTTGCCAAGGACATTTTGAAGATCTGCTCCAAACCACATTGAGATGTGACATTTTGTATTGCATGTATTGTTAAACTGTCTATTTTCATTTGTGTGTATTATCGGTACAGCATGGTTGATATCATCAAGARAAGAGTGATATAGACATTAGTTAGACTGCACTGTATTCAGTAAAGGCTCCTACAATAGAAGCGAATTGAATATGATTTGCCAGATTTTAGCTTAACAGGTTACTGTAAACTATGCCCTCTTGAATTCAGCAGATAAATGACTGCAACTTAAGTTATAATTATGCATTTATTTTTTTCAGGCTGGAAATTAGTTAGTCACATAACATATGTCTGCACTAGTCTCCACAGCCCGTCCCAGCATGGGAGGATAATATTCCAGCTCAGGTGCTGGCAGCAGCCACGTCACTGGATCAACGTGGAGGGGCTGAGTAGGCCAGGCACACAGGACCACATATCACAAAATGGACCAGTGTCCTGGTCTGGACTTAAATTTTACATGCCATTTTATGGTTGCTATGAATGCCTTCTTTGAATATATATTTCCTTCTTACAGTCCGCATGCTAYTGAGAATTCAGTTTGCAGCAACAATGCTCTTTACTTTGTAGTATTAATGAGTCATAGGTTGAATATATATGAAAACTCTGAACTTAAGGAAAACAAGACATCTGTGGCAGGAAAACTGAATACAGGATCTTTACTGAAAATCAAATTTTGACAGATAAAGCTTTTACAGAACATTTCTCTCTGAAAACTTTGTATACTGAATTTGAAATATTTTTCAGTCTAGTATAAAATAACTATTAGAGGAGTGGGAGGAGCTCTAGAGCAGTCATTCTCTAATGAATATCTGTGGAAGCRGTACCTCCACAGGTTAGTTCTTCCTAATCTTCATAGGAGTGGCCATGCTCTCTAACAGGAGTGCTCCCTAACAGAGCACAAAACCTGGGATTTAATCTGCTGCAGGTCCTTCTGCAGGTAGTTCAAGCATGGGAGACTGTGTGTGGTATTGTTCTCAAATTCTCTGAATGTTTAAGATGGATATCTAGGTGTAATATTTAAGATAGCCATAATATTTAAGATAGCCCCAGGTCATCCTACAGCCAAACTCCTTTGGTCTGTTATTTTTCTAGGTGGATTGCTTGTTTATTCTTTCTTCAGCTAGGTGATATTTGTGGAGATTTAGCAATACACTAAAAAGAAAAGATAGTATCAGAATTTCACAGCAAGTAGTTGTATTGAAAGTGCAGAACCCACACATGATAGACCCAGGCCCCATCTGCGTCTTGGTTTGACTAAGAATACAATTTTAAATTGGCTTTGTTAAACCAATTTAGAAAAAAAAGTGAGCATTCGTGATTCAACTTTTAACCTTTATATATATGATACAGTTCAATAAAGTAATGCCTCAGCTTAAGTCAAAATGATGTACATCTAAGTTAAAATTCTTTAAGAGGAACAGCCTTCTGTTTTTAGCATCGTTTTCCCTATACAAATCACTAAATGAATTTAAATAAACTAAAGCAAACTTGAATTATAAAAAAAAGGAATAAAAACATTGTCAATTAGACCTCATTGGTTCAATTATCATTTTGCTGTGAGCATCTCTATCTTCTCAACTGCTAAAGAGACAAGACTTTCCAATACTGCRGCATCTGGGCAGCTAGATTGAGTCTAGGACCAAAACATGCTGTTGTTTGGCTGTGCCTCCTACCTGCAGATGGTGCTTTGGCAGCTGAGCAAAACCTAAATTTTGAGCTCTGTTGCGCTGGACATGCACTTTACTTATCCTGGCCACTTGTATGAAGATTAGAAAAAAACAGCACATCCCAAAGTTAGTTTGGGTTGTCAAGCTTAACTTGCTACACATTATTTATTTTTCTTCTTTGTGTATGTTGGACATAGTCATATGTAYGTTTAGTATCTAGACCCAGAGTAGCCACGAGGACCTTAATCACCATTTCCAAGCTACAGCATTGTATAAAATGTTATCTTGGCGAACAATCATCTTATAAAGGCAGTACACATGCATGCACACTCTGTGAATCGTCACTTAATTTCTTTGTGATCTTCTTACACACATGAAAAAATCCCCAAATTCTGGTGATCATTATATTTCAAAACGTTTCACTGTTTAAGTGCATTCACATTTAACCGAATGTCAAAATGCTCAGTTTTCAATCATCAGTTATGTTACTGTGAAAGAATAAACTATACCCAGGAAATTTCTGAATAGATTAGCTATATGAAATGGAAAAGAAATAGTAATATATATCTGATGGAGTAAAGGTTACTAAAAGTATCTTTTCAATGTATATGAAGTCCTTAGTGAGTTATATGGATAGCTGTGTACACAGACATGCCTTCCATAAATTTGTGTTCTGGACAATGTGTATATAGCCATGTGTATTGGTAGGCATGTATAAATATGTTTGCAGATGCATGTTTTTCTTGGTCAGATATGAAATGGATAATTGGTTGAAAGAAGTTTTTGTCCATACTCTATTGCTAGCTTGAAAGTTTGGGAAAGATATTCTATCTGCAGTTCGGGTAAAATCTAATAATGTTTGTTAGRTAGGATAGATATTCTGTGAGACTGYCCCTTCTCACCACAGGAGAGGTGAAGTTCAGAACTGATGATTGTAAAGGTGGACTCCAGTTTTTACACAGTTTTCACAGTGTTTGACTAAATCATGTCCTGTATTCACTTGGTGTTATACTATATGACAGAGCCTGTTGACAGCTTATGACAGCATTAAATTAATTAATGATTGCCATCATCTTTGAGATCTTTGCATGAAAATCACCATCACTGTATGTCTGATACATAGGTTCTATAGGAATTTTTGGGAACATTGTTCATCCTACTTGCACTGATTAAGAGAAAAATTAGATTAAGAAAAAACCTCTATTTACTTGAAATTGATTTTTCTTCATAAATGGTCTTCCAAGAGAAAATGCTTTCTCTAACATTTGTAGAAAGCAAAAAGTAAGAGGGTGTAAATACAGCTGAAGGTTTGTTTTAATTTGAGCCAATATTTGCAGAACATTTTCAGAGATACTCAGCTCTACAGAAAAGATGCTAAAAACCATTGCAGATGCAGGTGAATTCTTATTTTATCCAAATTATCCCTCCTGTCATGGGCAAACCAATATATGGACAGTGTTGCTTTCTTAAAGTACCAGAGCTCAGGTGATAAAAAAAGAAAAGAAAAGTAATAGCAGGTGCAAGAAAGAAATTCAAGCTGTTGCCAAGACTACCTAAAGGATAGTCTACCCTTCTAAGGAAGATCCCTTTCACAGCTACAGAAAGCACAATAAACAGTTGGCAGTGCTTTTGTAAGGATTGCTTATCTCTTGCACCAGCCCCTTAATTCCTTTAAATACTGGAAATGGGCTTCCACTTCTCAGCCTGGGAAAAGGCAAAATCTGACTATTAACCTTTTGTCTTCTCTAAGGATCAAAGGAGGTATCACAGTTTTATAAGTGATGGTAGCAGCTTTGTCTCATTTCAGCAGCTACAGTRTGTGTATCTAAAGGCAAGGTGCACAGATAAAAGTACAGCTAATCTTTTACATAACAGTGTTTTGAGGAACAGAGCTTTTTGTCCATCAACATGTGTACCAGATTTCTTCTGTTGTGCTGCATAAGTGTCCGTCTATCAATATCTCGGCTTGGATGTGAATAGGTAACAACAGGGTAAGAAGTTATTCTATATCAGCCAATCTCAGTAGTTGTTCTGGTCTCTTTGCTATCAGCTGAGATAAATGGAGTTAGTTTAGCTCCTTTTCACCAAGAAACATGCTTGTTCGTCTACCCTTGATCTCCACAGTGAAGTGGAATACACACATATATGCATTTCGTATATTCATATACATACAGATATATACAAATATGCGTCACAAAAGTACTTGTACCTGAAGTAAGCATATARCATGCGCTGTTTTTCTTTCACTGCTTGCTCTGGGGAGGTTATTCCAGTTCTAGTACATTGCTTATTACTTACATAAGGATTGACTGTGCAATCCAAGAACATTAATATCTTTTAACACACACATAGATTATGATCTCAATTACACTAGTGGGAGCTGATGAATTAGTTACTCTGCATGTGCTTCAGCTTAACTGGAATCRAAATTATACTCACAGTGCCATAATCAATTTATACTAAACCAGTGTATGCAAATGAACATAATGAGTGTTGACAAATCTGTAGGTAGGAATAGAGTTTAAGTAACTACAGGCTGTATAAATTACTTCAGTCCTGCAGTGAAAGGATTCTATAGAAAGAAACTTCTTTATAGGTCCATTTCAGAATACCTTCCTGTTTCTAATACATTTGCATTTACAGTTGTGCCTAGGTAGAAAGGGACTGGTCAAGGCAGTCAAGATCTGCAATACAGTAATATCTGTAATACTATAATATCTGTAATATCTGCAATGATATTTATAATGCTATAGACTTCATTYGGACTTTAATAATACAAAATTGCTGAGTAACTAAGCTCAAAGAAGTGAAACTTCCTTACTTTCAGTCTTTTCCTTTTGGTTTTTAAAGACATCTCAGTTTTTCCTTCATACACTTAGTAGTACATAGAAGAACACATATTATTAGTCTAGATACTTGTATTGTTTGAAAATAAATCTAAAGAAGCCAAGTCAAACATCCATAGGACTGGAAACCTGTCTTTTGGAAGCTGGAATAATACAGAAAGACAAAAATAATACAGTATAATAAATACAGAAATAATACAATATAACAATACATAAATACTTATCAGCTGTAGTAAGTACTTTAACATCATTAAACTGTCCTAAAGAAGAGGTTGTGCAGTATAACCCCTGCAGGCCTAAGGAGCTGGCTGGCTGCCAGAGTTATGTGGGAGAGACTGGGGATCGAAGTGGATGCTTTTTTGGTACAGTTCTGTTTACATAACAATGAATATCTAAAACATCTTATTTTCTAGAATTAAGCAGGAGAAATTTGCTTCATGGCTGTTTTGAAGTACAGCTTTGCTCAGGATCCTTCTCTCCTGCTTTTTCTCAGGGTCTCACTGTGACCTGTGTTCCTCTAAGGCTTAGTTTTTGCCTTTTCTGCACGTTTCTGCAGAATATTTGCTGTTTCTTTCTCACATACACAGATTTACAGCCAACTCAAACCTTTGTTTATTTGGGAAACCCCTTGGCCAACACAACTCAGCCCAGTTGAGGCCCAGATTTAGTCAGTTAGTATTTTCCCACTGCCACTAACCAAGAAGACATTTGCGTGCTCACTCATATATCCCTCACAGTAGCTGTTTCTCTCAGCAAATTCTCTAAAGCAGTGGGACTCATCAATCCTCAACATGAGCAAAGACTTTTCCATTAAGTTGCAATGTGGGAAATTTCAAAAAACTGTGAAATCTCCGTCTTCTGAGATATTCRGAGTCACCCCAAGTAGCCTGATTTTATCAAACCTGTTCGGCGTAGCAGGTTGGACCAGAAACCTTCAGAGATTCCTGCCAGTCTGTGCAATTCTCTGATTCTGGAGTTACAAATGGGTAAATTGTAAGCAAACACCTCAAATAATGTCAGTGACAACTGTAGGACAAAAGAGGCTTACAGAAAAAAATACAAATTTTTTTTTTTTTAAATGTTGACCTAGATTCTTCTCAAGGTAAGGAGTATTTTGCGTTGTTAAAGCAAAGAAATCAGAAAGATGAACTCCACCACAAAAGGGTTACTGTAATGACAATCTGTATGATTTTTTGTTCTCCAAATCCTATACTGGAAACAGTTATGACAGATCTTGATACTAGGCTAGTGACCCAAACTATTTCCTGTGGCATCTCAATGCCATTGGAAGTCAGAACAATTTAAGAGAATCCTTATGGTATATTCATTTCACTCACAAGCTGGACATGTGGCTTATGATCTTCAACTCTTCTGCTGCCTACCCTTTATATCCCCAGGTTTGCTCTGTGTGCTGATTGGTGACAGCCAAGGCTGAGGCAATTACTGTATTTAGCAATAAGGAGTCCTGTAAATTTGACAGAGCATCCTCTCATTCCATCCTCACCCATCTCCGGGATCATCGTAGGCCAAAGGGAAGGTAGCAGAGAACAGTGCTGTGTTAGCGCGGTTCAAGTCCTCCACCCCAGCTCTGCAGAGTCACTCAAGAATACCACTCTAATAGCCAGTATTACTCCGATCCAGTGATACTTTAGACAGGACAGTGATATTCCCTGGCAGTCTGTAGGGATAATGTTAGCATGAATTTTTTACAGACACCAAAAAATGGCAATTGTTGAGTACAGGGAATCAATGGCATACCCCCATTGCCTATAGATACATCTCTCCAAAATCAAAATCCTGCTGAATGTTGAGCGTCTACAAGATGCGTATTTTGAAAACATTCACTCATTAGAAATAAAACATAAGTGCTCTATACTTTTTTTCCCCTTAACGTTGAAAGCATCTCCTGTTCAGGATAGATCCTCTTTAATGGGGAGTTTGCTTAAGACTGTTATCCAAATAATTATGTATACAACTAGTTCACTTTATGCATTGTATGCCTACATAGTATTTGTGTGGAAATATTTTATGCTATTCGTTATAGAAGAAGCCTTCTGTGCACAACGTGTACGGAGGGGAGACAGACCAGAAAAATGCTTTTTAGCATTTTGCACATCAGCAGTTACCCAGCATCAATTTGATTCTTTCCTCCACATGTTGAAACACAGCTCAGAGCATTAAACCCATTCTCCAGTGATTGGGACAAAAGTAGGTTAGTAGAGTGGGTTGCTAGGAGACCAATGTCAGCGTCATCTGTGACCTTGCAGGGCATAAAGAAACTGTATAGATTTATTGAGCTCTGTGGCACATTGTCTAAGTCCTCTGCTTGGCTGTCTCACTCCATTTCCATCTGCCTTAGTGCACTCACTCTCCCTCGCGCAGAGATGCACATGCCCTCCTCCTCCAGAGCAGCCATGCACATGGAGATGCACCTTTGCTTCTCGAGGCTTCCTAAAGCCTCTCCGCTACTACTGTGTTGCATTAAGCCGTGGTGCAGTCGCTTAGCTGGCTAGACACAGCAAAAGCAGTGTCAGCAAAATCCCATGCTTTTAAAAGTCTGCTTCTTCATATCGTTGCCGTAAAAAATAGGAATCAGTTCTACTGGGAACAGCATTATGAAAAATGTATAAACATCACAAAGTAATTTTGCTGTCACATTCAAAATGTTTTCTCAAAGTTGTATCCACAGTTTTCACAGCTGAGGTGACTTAAGGTTAAACAGTCACATACTGCAGGGAGCTGTGGTACTCCTGTCACCTTCCTGCCTTTTTTTTTTCCCCCAAAACAGCTGAAGATAGAAGGTAGAAATTAAAACAAATGAAGTTGTGATACTCAAAGATGTGAATTCAAAAAAATATATATTTCCTTAACCTTCCTGAACCTTCCTGTTAAGAAAATTTATCTTCCTGTCAGGTGCATTTAGATGCTTGCTGTTGAATGCTATTGTTGGCATCACAAAAATAAAAAGGATAGCTGCTGGTGGATGGATGATGAAATCCATGGGAAATTTCATCAGTTTTTGTTAGCAGTTATATTGGACATAAAATGATCATGAGGGAAAAAATAATTGAAATGTACTATGTTGGGAGCTTGGATTGAAATATGCATCCCCTCCACTTAAAAATGTGTATGTGTCATTCTGTAGGATAGAAATACCTGTAAAATACAAGAGATTTGTTTTAGGAAGGAAAGGACCACTTTCCTCAAGCAATCAAATTGTCTCTACAGATTTCCTCTGCCCTAGCAAGTCCCCAGTGGATGCTGGAGGATGAGCGAGGTGTTCCATGAGTGCTGATAAACTCTGACGGCATCAGGCCAGCAGATAAACTGTGCCCCAGCACCAAAAACCCTCTTACAGGGAATTCCTTGTCACTTGCCCTCTCACATTTAAATCTAGAGACTGCTTCCCAGAGCATCTCAGCTGACTGCAGCTGCTATAGAGACGCTCAGGCACTGTGGTGAGTACTGGAGCATAAAAATCCTAGATTACATGTGGCTCAGTGCTGCCAATAGACAAGGCTCCTTAGTAATTCCCAGTAAAAAATGAAAAATACAAGATTCTTTTGTTTATTGTTACTTCCCCTTATTATGAAACATGGCTGAGAGATTTTCAAACACAGAATTATAAAAATGACAGAAATGGGAGCAGTTTAGATAATTCTATTCTTTCCATAAGGAGCTATCAAATCCTTTACATGTGACTGGGACATGGACTTGAGATTCAGGGAGTGCTCTGGTGCCTAATGTACACCATCAGCAGAATCTGAGTTCTAGAGACCACTCCATCCACTGCCCCACACCACTGATCCCATCCCGGCTCCTCAGGCAACTAGAAAAACGTCTGTGATGGTTTCAACCGGAATACCTGGCTGAATGCTTACATATTTATTATTGAGCTTCTCCTCAGAGCTGTCCCTCATCTTTGATGGGGTTGAGGATCTCTTAGCAGTTCATCCTGTTGTGATTCACACAGGCTATTCCTCCACTACCTGCATCTCCTTTAGGGACAATCCCATGGCTATAGTCAGACCAAGCTCACCAACGAAAGCAGCATTGAACTTAACAGGCAACAAAAGGATCCATTCAAAGTCATTGATCCTGCCAACTTTCTTGTAGAATGTCCTTGTCACCATAAAATAAAGGATTAGGATTAAAATTCCTGCTCTACTACTAAAGACCCCAAGGGATGGTCACATTAGYGGCCTGAACAATTTAGATGGAAGCATCTTCCTCATTTCCACTGAGGCTGAGCCACTTTATGACTAGCAAAAGGACTACTAGGTTAGGAGCACAATAAACAAATAAAAGATATGATTAGGGCACTCTGATGAAGGTGCTCATACTTGATAGCTGAGCATCATGAGCCCAAGTCTTTCAGATAGTTGGACAAAGACTGTCCTAAGTTCTGCATGCATTTTACACTATTTAGAATGTTAGAATAATCTAGATCTACAGATTTGTAATGAGATATACAAAAAAATAAGATTTTATAGATATTTTTAATAACCAGTGTGGGACTACGTCCAGAGGTGGCAGAATGCCTTTCATTCAATTAACAACCTGATAGAACCATTCAAAGCTTCTCAGCAGGGTAGGCAAAATTATATTTTGAGAGCTTCAGGCTCAAGTAGCCTCCTACCTGAGGCTATAGAAGTGAAAGAGGTAGTCTTAACATAGAGACTTGGGTGAAAACCTTCTCATAGCCCAACCTTGCAGTAATGGCTGCAATCAGACCAGCTCTCCAGGGCTCAGACACCAGCCAAATCAAATATGCTACCTTAGAGACAGGACAAATAATAAAAAAAAATCAGTCTACAGAAATGCCAAGACTTTTGTCTTCCCACAATTTTAACTTCACCATTTGCCTTAAAACACCCACTCCCTCCAACAGTACTAAGCCCTCATGGTGACTCTACAGAGCTGTTTCCAAGCTCATTGCACAGCCTCAGCCCAGGAACCTCACTTGAGCCATTCATTAGCTGCATGTAGCTCAAAGTCTGTTTGTTGGCTACTCCTGAAGCATATGAAGAAGAGATTTTTGAAAACCAGCTGAAAGGTGAATGAGCACTTACATGTCAAAGGGGACAGGAGAATATGTCAGCATTCATTGGAAAAGCATTTCTCTGACTAGTTACAGTGGCAGAACCTCAATAGACTGAAAAAAGGAGTAGGGAAATAAGTGCTGAAGACATTTCTGTTGTATAAAGTTCAAAGTACTTGAACTGCAATTTTGCTCACATTTTAACCAAAATGAGTGTAAAGCCTGTTCTCCATCTTTTTTTATCTGAACCAAAATCTTGAATTTCAGCATGAAAATAAGTTGAATAAGAAGATAAAGCTTTAGGGAAACATGTACCATGTCTTAAGCAAAACACGCACGTGAAGAAAATAATTTTCAGTGTCTGAGCAACCTGTGTTACTACAGGGAGGACTGTACCACACAGTGAAGCATGAAGCAGATGTGCCTCAATTTGCAGGTTTCAAGTTGGCAGGCTCTCTCAATGTGGGACCACTCTGCGAGTGTCTCCATAGCTGCCTTCCTGCAGTGCTGTCCCCAAACACAGCCCTGGAGCACGGACCAGTCAGTCCCAGTTTTTCTGCACTCATGGTGTGCGCARATCTCTACCATGCATGCGTACCTGAGGAATACAAGTCACTCAACTACCTCTGAAAATATTACCTCATAGCCACAGTTTACCACAGGAAGCTTTGTTTCTAGGAGAGAGAGAAAAAAATCAGTATATGATGGAAAAATATGTGATTGTAATTAAGAGATTAGAGAACTCTGCTAAGATATTTAGGCTAGACTTGGGCTATGTCAGTGTGTAACCACCTAAGGATCCAGCCCTTTGAATTCATTTCCTTTCTGAAGCATCTTGTGATGGGTGATTGCACAGTAGATCTGATAGTAAATGACAGTACTAGCTTGSTATCTAGCTGCATATTTACTTCATTACACATGATCCTTTTGCATATGGCTAGGATCAAAATTAGATATAAGGAAGAGATACAGAAAGTTGGTTTTATGGCTAGCTGGCACTACACACTTTGAAAACATTTCTAGCACTGACCCCATAACTTCACGTTCTCTGGGGAAAGCAGGAGTGGCTCTGCAYTGAACAGCATTGTCACCGTGCTCTGCAAACACTTCAGCGAGTCAGGCAGGAGCAAGCAGCAATTCCCAACACGCCACCTGTAGCAGTATGTCCTTGTGGAAGTTTTTTCCCCACCAGGAAAGTCAAAGTTATGCCAAGGTTACCCTAACAGAACTGGATCAGAATGATTCAGCTCAGTACTGCAATCTGGGCCACTGTGTTTAATGAGAACACATTTAAATTTCTTTGATATTTCTTTGTGGTACAATATTAAAGCCCCCAGGGTACAACATATTCCATCTTAGTTACACTAAGTTGTTAAATAAGGAAATAATCAGTTACCTGTAAGCAAAAGAAACGAATTGTGTGCATGCCATGCATTACCACCCTGGCTTTAGAAATAAGTAGCTCTTTCTGCCAAGGATTGTTTTATATTAGACAATTAGTTACGCTGAATAAATGTAAAAAAAAATAGTTATTATGAAAGTATGTTATGTCTGCACATGTAAATGACTTCAGCTTTGTTTTAAGCCAGTGCACAGAATTTCTATCTTGTTTTAAGAAGAATGAAGATGATAAAAGTATGATCTTACCCTGCACCCTGCAATTCATGGGACATAAATATGTATTGCAATGTATAAAGAAACAGAGTCTGGGCACACAGTACCTTGTAAATGTCTAATTTGAAGATTACAAGGAAGAGAACTATTGAAGTGGGAGAAAACGTACAACAGTCCCGAATTAAATTTCCATAATTTTGTTGCACAGTTGCTGAGGCAAGCAGTTTCAATATCGTAGAGGTAAAACATACAGAGCTGCTTCATGTTTGGCTACAGAGCTGCACCACTTGYCTAAAGCTCCTGCACACTGAAAGGGAGCAGCGTGGAGAACTGGCTGAGCCATGTCATTAAAACAACGCCCGACTTCTGACGAGGCTGGTCACGTCTTCAGGAAAACAGAAAACTAGTTATTTGCAAAACAAACCTTTCAGGAGAAGGCCCTTTCAATAAGGATGCCAATATCAGAAATACCTCCGAAACTTTCACCAGAGGGACCAGAGGACTATTATGAAGAATTATAAATGAAACAAATGCATATTTTCGTTCCCTTCCTCTACCCTCCTCTTCTTCCCTTTGTTTCAGGGTAGATAGGCAAAAACTCTAGGGAAAAGTAAAGTGTTCCTTCTAGACTAGCTTGCCCTTCAGACTACACAGTTGTATGTACAGAGCTTATTGCTGAAGGACACCAGTGCAGAGCTGTAGTATTCAAAGCTGCCAGTCCTAGGGAAGATCAGAATCAGCCCAGCCTGTGGCTGGGATAGTGCCCTTCAGAAAGATCCCCACGGTGCCTGCTAAGCCCTAACCCCAAAAGGCTTTTTTTTTCTTCTTTTCAAAAACAAGCAAGTCAGAAATTAAATGAAATTTTAGTTAGAATAAGCCCCACAGATGCACACAATAAAGAAATTAGTCAAGGGTTAAAACAAAGACAAATAGTGCTTGGTATATGGTCGGATAAAATGTATGTAAGGAGTACTGCATGCATCTTATGCTTTCCTATTTGTCTTTAAGCTGCCAAGCAGGGTCCCAATTCAGCAAAGGCTAGTAACACACATTTTTAAGAATAGAAAAATAGCATATTTTGACTGTGCTGCACTGCCTGTGACTTTCTCTTGGCTATAACAGAAGTGAAAATGATGTTCCTAACAATGAGAGTGTTTTTAAGTTAATAGCTCACACAAAAGGGATTTTAGAATATATTTATAATTCTACTAATTTTATTCGTTTTCTACCTCAGCTGTTTTGTGAGGAGAAATTCAGATATTTCTCTCCATTTTTTTTTTTTGTTTTGCTTTGTTTTGTTTTTCCTCATAAATATTTCATTAGGGAAGCAGGCAGTGAGTAGGTAAAGGGTGCTTCCTATCTGGATAGCCTTTCTTAACGCATGTTCATAAATCAAGGTATCAAAGAGAAACAAAGATGTCAGGCTGCTGTAGGTAACAATATGCAGGTTTGTGCTTATGAATACAGAACACACAATCTATTCTAACCGATGTGGTGACTAAAGAATGTCACAGTGCTGAAGTTATTTACAAACTGTGGCTAGAAGCACTTAAAATCACTTTAGCAATTCAGAACTTAAGGTACAAGTGACATATTGTTGATGCAAATGAGTGGAGGAATGCCACAAATAGGAGCAAGAAAGTAAGCTCTGGTTTGAGAAAGAATTATCTGAAATCTGTTTGAATCCTCTTCCCTGATTCTACTCGAAATGTACGAGCTATGGACAGCCAGTTTGTCCACATTCCTCTCCCCCACCCATCTCTCTCTCTCTCTCTCTCTCTCTCTCTCTATATATATATAATTTATATATATATATTCATTCACTATCTACATGCAGAAATAAGGAGGATAATACAGTAGCCTGGAATGTTTGCTGAGAGAGATGACACTTTTTTAGTCCTCAGAAATCTTGAGCTTATAAATGTGTATGTATATGTGGGAGGAGATTCTGCTTTCCTGACCTTTCTCTCTCGATGTACTGTGCAATGAGAATAAAAGCCATTGCRGGAGCAAACAGCAGCCTGTACAAAGGCGAGTCCAAATGACACGTACAGTACTAGGCTGGCTATAATTGTTCCCCCCGTATTTCAAACCATTTTTCAACATGCATCTAAAAGCAGATTTAGTCTTTTAAGGAGAGGACACTGCCATTTGCCATTTCCTTTGCTGGCAGCTGCGTGGTGCTGGCTTGGCACCACGTGATGCCGCAGCCAGCTCGCAGCACACGGCTCCCTTGCCCCTGGCTCAGGATGCRTGTGGGGACTGAAGGACTCAGGTGGCATTTTGGTTTGCATTACCCAGCAGACCAACCCTTTTGTTGCCAGTTTCTCCATAATTTTCCCTTTGACTCCTTCCCTTTGCTACCCACAGCTTCCCCCTCTCTACTCCCCTCCATAATTCCTACTGCATGACCAGTGTGTGAACTTGGCACATACATGATCCTGCTACCCATTTGTTTTTTCTGCTGCAGCAAAGGCATCTGCATCGGTGTCCGACCTTCTCTGGCCTTGCCCTAGGCTGTGCAGCACAAAAAGCTGTTCTTATAAATAAGAAATCATATTTAGGAAGGGAGTAAATTTCCAATTAAGAATGAATGTCTCTCCAAGACATTCCACCGAGGCCAAACTCTGCTCTAGAACTACAGAGTACCTTTTCARTGGTGTCACTTTTAAAACATACCAGTTCATTGAACAGTGATGGTTCTGTTCTGTGGAGAGTACATTTCGCAATCTGAACTATCTGAAGTGCTAAAAAACCTTTAATCTGTCCTTCTCCTTCTAGAGTGTACGATGGCATGAATGGTCAAAATATCTACATGCCCCTTTTGCACTAATGGAACATAGCCAAAGAGCTGTGCAGAAGCCCAGGATTAGACTCAGATTGTTCCCAGATAAGCGTGCACATTTCTGTGTTTCTCCAGATGCTAAAATAAACAAACAAAGGAAGAAAAAATTGATCATCCAAATTACAAATAATACAAGAGAAATCCAACCAACTCTCTTCTCAGACTTGCACTTTCCTACTTAGATTATCATGCAACACAGTTGATACTTGCAGAAATAACAAGGAAGAATTTCTTATTTATATTCCCACTCTAAATTGAAAATCAAGCCAAAAATATCACTTCAGAATTCAGTTGATGTCCAACGTTTATGTACATATCACATTAGAATTTATGAATATTTTACYCTGCATTTGAATAATTTAAAGCATGCATTTTGAGGACTTGGTTCTACCCATATATAAGCAGTCATTGTTTGATACATTGCAGAGTTAAGTCTCATGAAACTAAACCTGTTCATAGTATTTATTATCTTCCTTAATGAAGCAGTACAGACAAGATATATGTCCTGGACTAGAATTAACAAATACAAGTTCAGAAAGTAGCAGCAACCTCTGAACTTCATTTACAAATTAGAAGTGTTATTGAAAATATGCCCATTATTGCTGCTACCCAGCTTTAAGAGAGTTGTTATTAATATGGCTTTGAAACAGGAACAGGGAATGCTATAAAGAGACTAGTCCAAAGTGTCTGGTGTTCTAAATTAAAATGTTATTTTGAAGATTGCATTATGATCTTTCTTGATACATATATCAAAATGTTTCCAAGATGTAGAACCTATTCACTGGGGAGGAAACAAGAGCATAGCAAGATAGACCCACAGCTGAAAGTCTGTTTTGGAGAGAATAAAAAACAAAAATAAGAATTAGAAAAAAGAACCTTCAGAYTTGGATCAAGTGGCAAATACTGTGGTAAAAGTGCATGGAATTTTCAATCAATCATTCTATGTCCTCTTTCAGCTTAATCTAAGTCTAGCTGTTCCTCTTAAGGTGTAGTTTCTAAAAAGGCTCATTGGGAACAGAATTAATCTAACTGTTATTATTATTTTCTAACATTCACTGAGCACACTGAATTATCTACATACTTTCCACACGTTATCCATTAGGACAACATGTCGATTAGGAGAGTGTATATTTGTGGCATTGTGTTATATTTGTGTGCTATACTTGTGGGCAACGCTGAAAGGACTGCTCTCCAACTGTTGACACAAAAACTCTCTTCACTTCAGACCATAATTTTTCACACATTATAAATTGTAATTAAAAAAAAAAAGAAAAGGAT
Organism: Rhea americana; assembly: GCF_003343005.1. NCBI lineage: Eukaryota > Metazoa > Chordata > Aves > Rheiformes > Rheidae > Rhea > Rhea americana. The sequence continues at coordinate 8,040,472 of NW_028185150.1, forward strand.
GTAGAGAAAAAGTCAATAGAACATCAAAAATTCCTACCTTGGTTTAGCAAGAGAGGAGTTATTCAGTTTATTTTTTCTTCTTTGAACTAAGTTGCATTGGAAACCTTTTTGTTTATCAGGCATAAAATTTATTGCAGATTCATAGTCATGATAATTGCRTGACATAAAACTTTCTTATCATAGAGTTTATTTCTTGTTTTTTTATTATTTTTTATGTGAGTTTTCACAGACAGGGACTCTCAAGCCATATATCAGAAGGAACTGTTAGTACGAAACCCTCTAGTCAGTCTTTCTGTCTTTTCTCCTTCCAAGTGAAACTTCTGCTGTCATCTCTTCCAGAAAAAATCCTCTATTACCATACAAAAGCCTTCTAAGTTTCAGGTATAACAACTATGGCTTCAGCCACACTGTTTCAGGAAACAAGTAGCTGTCTTCCTCATTCTACCTTCTCCAGAAGAGAAACAGAGGAGCTGGACTTCCACTCCAACAACTTCCTTTTTGTACAATGGAAATATCAACACAAAGTCTGGCTGAAGTCAGAGTCACTGCATTCAGTTAAGAACAAAATCGACAACAGGAACAAATTATATAACAGCATAAAAAATCTACCGTTTCATGGGAATAAACCACTCAACCCTTTTGTGCAGGCAGAGCTACTAGGGAGCAGCCCCACTAATCACTTATCTGCTATTTCCTAGGCTCTAATCATTACAAACCTCTTGCCTGGCCAGCTACCCTAAAAAGAGGCTTTCACAGGTAAAAAAACAAGCCACATAATTTGTGTCAAGCTTCTTATTTCTATTAGAAACAAGTAATCAAGCAAACACATCAACCTTCTCCCACTTTAATCCTGGCCCTCATAGTCACAAAATGGGCAGGGCTAATTAAATAGTTCCGGTTAACCTCTGATTTCTTTATCCTTAAGGGACATATACCTCTGTATTACATGCAGATAACCTTTAACTGGAACCAATAATGCAGTTGACAATATAATGAAAGAACAATATGAAAGAATTCTATTGCATAAAATACCTTTCAACTCCAGATTCTGTGATTAATGCCAAACATATAACATACCAAAGAATTTGTTTTACAGTATTTTTTGACCTTTAGAAAGACAGAGAGCTGCTTTATCTTGTAGTGATGCTGATTAATAAGAAATTTATGTTTGAGTTTATAACTGTGCTATGTCTTTAATACAATGACAGGTATGTTAACAAATAGTAAGGGTAGAATGTTTTAGGAGGAGAGAAAGGGAGAAAAAAATCATATATCATTCTATAGGCCACAATTACAGCTCAGATCTATGAGGTAAACAGCAGGAGAGAGTTCATAAACGTGTTCTTTATTGACTATTAGCTAAGGAAGATGTTGAGTGATCCTTGAATCTTCTCTTATTTCATCAGAGAAAAAAAAAGTAACTTGACAGAGTCATAACATATTTCTTTAGATGCCCCAGGTCACAGATTTAAAGCAAAGAGCCAATTTATGGTTCTGTATGTTTCAATAGGTCAAGGATAGACCTAGAGCTTAGAAGAGGCATCAAGAAGTTATTTGCTTAGTTCTGTTTTATTAAGTGAAAAGACTATCTGTGGGAAGGATTTCCATTCCTAAGTCATTAGAGTTATAAACTGTTCAAGATTTTTCCAGTCAAATATTGAATTAGGTATGAATTCTACATTAACTGAGTTCAGTGGAATTGCTTTTGATTCGTATGATGTATGCTCAGTCAATACAAATTCAGATGTAGTTTTTGAGGTTTTCTGAATATTTTCCCAAAGCTATGAGTAGAAAAAGAATGAGAACATCTCCATTGTCCAAGAACAGCTATTTTTCCAAGTTCAGAATTTACTAGAAAATCACATAAAATAGTATCATAAACAGCATTCTCATCTGGATGCATCTTTCAGAACTGATTGCTTCAACAGTCAGTATTAGCATGTTTCTGTTGTGTGTCATTTGGCCAGRTGCTACTGTAATGCACATTGCACTGAAACAACAAGGAAAGGTCAAAACTGGATTAGATAATAGGCTCAGAAAAAAGCTCAAGTGCAGTTCCTTTGCACTGACTCTACAAGAATTATTTTAATTGTTTGATGGAAACAGTATTAATTCCAAGAGAAGTCATAGAAAGCAACATTGTACAGGAATTTCTCCTCATAAACGACAAGGATCAAGCCAAACTCTAACATATAGATACATTTTAATCTAGGTACTTAGCTCTAGCCCAGGAGTGCATTTTGAACCATAACAACTGAAAGCTCAAGAACTACCCATGAAAGAGTTAACAGAAAGCAGCCAGTAYTATTTTAGAACACCTGCAAAACCCAAGAGCCATGCTAAGAGCTACTGCACAGTCCAGCGTTCTCTAAGGGCTGGTAAGATCCATATTGCCTTTGGAGAAATGATGGCAGTTAATAACTATGCAGTTCCCATTGCAGAGAGTCTGGCCTTCAGATGATTGATGAGACCATTAGAGTTTCTGTACCTGTTTCTTTTCCACCTATTTTATTTTCAAGATATGATAGCACATAAGCACACGATAATTTATCCAGAATTGATGATAACACTAACAACAGGCAACAGGCTTTCATTCATTAGATACACGAATATAGAAGAATGTCGATGGTCATTCTATATCTTAGGCGTCAGATTCAGATGTATCCCATTTCAGAAACAGTTTTGTGGATCTCTGCTATAAGTGCTTCAATAATATTGCTATTGCAATTGTGCCATGCCATGCCTCACCATACAGCAACAGCTTTTCTGAGAGAACTCARAGATAGAAGAAGAAAGAAGATAGAATATAGAAAAAAAAGATAGAAAAATGTTGTCATGGATAAGTTCTTACCTTGTAACACAGCAAATWTCTTCAAGCTTTCTTGGTTATAACAAATATCAGATCTGACCTTAAAGCATACTTTTTTTAAAAAAAATGTGCAATTCCCTGCCCAGCGTTTGATTTTATGTAAAGTATAATTTTAAARGCATTTATGGTTTCAAAACAGTAGATTTTTTCCCACTGCAAGAAATGTCATGGAAAATTATTTCTAAAGTTTACATTGTTCTGTTAGTTACAGCTGTAGTGTCACACATAACAAACAGAAGATCAGAGGTACACATATATTCATAGCTCTATCGGCATTCTCTGTCTTACAGATTTCACTCTACCCTTCAGTGGTCCTCTCTGCTACAGCTGTTCTCTTAGCTCWGCCTGAACAATGTTGCTGGGGTAATGATGTTTGACATGTGGTGCTATTTACCTTCCCAAATGCAGATTTTGAGTACAAATACCAATGACATGGGACTGTTTCCATCTGATCTTCCAGTGGAGAAGTCTTCCAAAGAGAAAGCAAGATCAACCACCACTACAATATTTATCAGCCCCATCCAACTTCTGCAAGATCCCACCCTGAGTGCACGCTGGGATTTAAGAGTGGACTGAGACTGAAAGAGCTGGTAGGGAGAGGAAGGTAGGCCAGGAGTGATGCTCCTTCCATTGAAATACTGTTGACTATTGAGAGATTAGCAGCATTGACAGTGAATGTGGTAGGTCTTCCTGGGAAGACCTGACTTTGGTTCTCAAAGGGCTTAAGGGCTTGGGACATGTTCCTATCTAGCAGTATTATATCAGAAAGAACAGAAATTCTTCTTGAGAACTTTTTATTCATTGATCGGTGGGGGCCAGTCTATTATTTGAATATGTACCCACAGTTTGGAATTTTGGAATGTGTGCTCTGAAAATTCATTAGTTCCAGAGTTTCTAAATACTTTCTACCACAGAAACAGATTGAATAGATGCATTTGCACACCCACAAACACATAATAATCAAAAAAATTTCAGTGATTTACAGAAAGGACAACTGCACTAATTATGTTGGAAGATAATTCACCTTACCCTCAAAGAGCTAATTTTATGAAAAGTCAAAATTTAATGAGGGATAAGATAAAGCAAAGCAAAAATATAAAATTAAAAGCAAATTAAAAAGTTTGAGCTAAACAGAGGAAAACACACACAGAGAGAAGCAGTGGAGTTAGACTCTTCATAAACTTTCCTTAATAATTTGTTCTTAGGATATTTGAGTATACTCCAGTTTCAGAAGTAAATTTATATGTCTATCAAAAATTTTCATGACTGCTACTAATGTTCCTCCAGGAGATGTAGAAATCTAGATCAAGTACTTTCTGAGTACTGTAGGAGATGGCAGAGAAGTTTGGGGTTTTCCTGTGCCATACGGTCTATACTGAATGCTGAAGAGAAGTAATAGCTGGAGGTGCCACAAAATTTTGGATTTTTCACCTGTTCTCTGAAATAAATCCCAGTGATTGCTGTTATTCTTCACATACAAACCATTATTTTGTTACCAGCCAAGAYCGAGATCTTCTTTAAATGCCAACCAATGTCAGATCACCATGCAACCTGAGTAGAGTGAAAAGCTGTGGTGAAATATGGATAGCTATGGGAAAACAGTCCAAATAACCAAGCTGCCTGCTGGACTAGAACTACTGCTCCAAACAAAATGTTTCTTTGATATTTCTGAATAACAGCAGATTTTATATCTCTATTAGCTATCTTGCTTCATAAACTAGATACCTAGTACCAACTTACCAAATAAATGAAATTTCAAAAGGATCAAGTGACTGTGGAGACAATACTAAAATAAATRTTGCTGTTAGAAAACAAAGATTTTATTATAACTTCTAAATAGCAATTTATGTATTATTGCAATAAGTTTTTGTATGTTATTATAATAAGTTTTTTAATCTGCCTTCTTTTTGCTACCAGGAAACTACAGTAAAGACTTAAGTTGGTAGCAAAGTTACCTCTGTTTTTATCCAAGAAATTCAGCAGATGAATTATTCACAAATAAGTACAGCTCCTACCAAGTAAAACTTGATAGTGAGGCATTTTTGAGCTAATTCCTTAAAAACCTAAGAATTTCCTAAGACAGATGGAGTTATGTTCTATCCTTTCAGCTGTATTTTCCAGTATGTCATACTATGCTTCCCTCTGAGTTTTGATGTATGTGAGAGCTTCATTAGAGTGGATATATATTATCCTACTTAGCAGGATTATTAGTGTAATTAGCATTGCTGGTGCACTGCTTTTGCTATCGCTAAGTAATGGTGTCTGAGTGGAAGTCTGGGAATTTGTTTCTTTTTGTGATGTGTGCTGACACTAAATGAATGTRTACAAAGTTCTTAATCCTCACTATTGGGGAAATTTCTCCTTTTGAATATTACTTAATAGTGCTGGAAGTTGATATTCTGTTCCTAGATGGTTAGGGAAGTCAATAAGATGGAATTCTTGCAATACAAAAGTCTTTCCTGCAGACTGCCGCTTGCTTCATTAGATTACTGCTGAAGTTAATTTAGTGCCAGCTTCAGGACTTCCACAGTCAGAATTGCAGACCAAAGTACTGGCTTTGATTGGTGATCTGGGAAATAATATTACTTTAACAGCACAACACAGTGAGGAATAAAAATAAGCCCAGATGTTGGCTGCTAACCTAGTAGATTGCTTTATCCTGTATTAAAAACAACAGTGTGTGTTAAACAAAACCCGGTTAGTCCGGAGTGATAAAGAAAATGAGTCTACRTCCATGAAACTAACGTAGAACTGAAACAGCAATTCATTATTGGCTATGCCATACTCTGAACCACAGAAACATGTATTAWTATTTTCTTCCATTTGGTCCAGTCTATATTTATAAACTGCTTGATAATTATTTTAATGATTTCTGCAAATATCCCTAAAATTATGCTTTTATAACCAATTTCAATAAAACATTTAATCTGAAGAGCATTGTAAGGAATTTTAAATACTCTGTTCAGACTGATCTGCTGGGTGGGGGAAAAGTATCTTGTCCAGATGCCTTATGAACGTCTGCAAGGATAGAAATATATTTCTTTGGTCTTTCAACAATGGTACTAATTTTTTTAATTAAATAAAAGAGTTTACCTGCAATCCCTCATTACACAGCAATCTGCTTTTGTGAAATGTCAAAGATGACTTTTTTGTGAGTTCTGTGAAATTCAGAAACAAATAATAGAAGTTGCATTGCTGTTTACTTTTTTTGAAATTTACAGTAATTACACTATATTTTTAGTCAGAGATTATATATCTATCTCAATGATTAAATATTTTTACTATTAAAAATAAACAATGGCTGATGTGTTGAAATGGAATGATTAGCTGGTTTGTTTAGGCATTCTGTCTATTTTTCTTCAGAAAGTTTGAAAAGAATTTTTCCAAGATCATTACATATTTTAATTACACGTGGCTATCTTAATTGTTTACTTATATATAACTCTGTACCTGACATTTGACTAAATATTACACTGACAAAAACTGGAGGAAGTCACTAGAAAACTGGCATGAAAAAAGTGATAAGGTTGAAGGCAGATTTGTAATAGATGATGGTCCAAAAGAATGTCCTTCTTTCCCCAGATACAGTGAGGCTGTTGTGTAAGATACATTATGTGCCTCATTTACCCTGATCTCTTTTAAATCACCATTTCCAAACTTCTCACTGTCATGATCTAGGCTCTGATGTTTTCCAGGTTGATATGATTTTATCTGGAGTTTACACAACAGCAGTTTCTGAACTACCAGGCCATAATCACTAATCTTTTAAAGCCAGATATAATATGCCATGAATATTTCTGATAAAAAAATTGAATTATCCATTGTTTTCTGAAAATCTTGAAATGTGTTTAAATTTTTGTAATTTTTAAGTAAGTGGTGTTGGGGAAAAGTGACAAATGCAAGCAAGCGACTACTGTCTTCCTAACGCAACCTGGTTTAGCAGAAACATACACACTAAGCTCATCCATGCTAGATGACARCCATACCATGAACTTGAAATGATTTTTGTCCAGGGCCATTATATGTCACTCAGTTGGGTTAGCCCACCTTTTGCTTAAGAATTATAAAAACACAGGAAATACCATATCTAAGTAAAATTGTGAGCTATTTCTTGTCCAGAATGCTGCTTACAGCAAGAAGTGCAGAGGTCCTCAAAGAAATAATCAGCAGTTGGTCACATTAAACTGGCAGAATTTGTGTTTTTTATCACTTCTGTGTGTTTTCTCCATTATATTTGAAAAATGGGGCTTCTTATTTTTAATTTTAACTCCAAACATTTTTATTTATTTAACTGAACTGTTTTCCGTGATACTTTGTAGCTGTAAGCTACCCAGTTTAATACAACTTTAATTTAATCTTACTTACTTTTTCAGCCAGTTCTTGCAAAATAGAACAGACATCTATGTTTCTTTAACTGTGAAAGCATCTTGACATTCCTGAATAATTTTAGGATAATTTCTTTCCTTTCCAACATACTTTAACTGTTTGGGGAAGTAACATAGCAATGTGCCTACCAGTTTACGTGAAGTTTTTATATACAAATATAAAATTTAGTTTTATCTGAAATGTTTATTCAGAAAAAATGAAATAAGCTCACAAAGAAGTTGTCCTTACCTAAAGTATTCCTAGTTTTTAGTACGTAAGATATCAAGTAAGTCTTAATAATTTCAGTAGAATTCAGCTATGATAATTTGCAGGCACCTTGATTATTTCACTCAGATAACTGAGTAGTTAATTATGAAAGAGTTTGAATCCATTGACCTTTCTTGTAAAGTCATTTATTATAATAAAACATATTTTTAATGAAATAATGGTTTGATACCTCATTTTGCATCAAAAATGATAGATAAAATTTTGCAATGCTTTTATTTCAAGCTTTGAAGGCAGAATTCAAAACTGTTTTGTATCTGAATGTATATGTTAAAAATAACTGTAACGGATTATCCTTTAATCAGTATGTTTTAGAGCCATTCACATATTAGTTCATCTGGTGTTTGCTAAAGTAGCTGGTAATCAAAATGTTAATCAACACATTCTCTTCATAATTAGTGTTGTTTAAAATGATGAAGTTATTTTTTCATCTGATTTTTAGTTTTTCCTCTAATTTTTGGTATTAATAAGAAAGAAATAAAAGACTTTCAAATGTCTGTTGTAAAATTAAGGTGTTTCATTTGTATTCTGTTTGTATTCTCTTCTCATAAATCCTACCAAATAGATGTATATACTCATTGTCAGCTGTATTTGTCACTGTACTAGCTGTCTCTTGCCAGCTTTTCTGCATGTTGTTAGACATGATTTATTGTGTGCTGTCAGTCCTGTAGTTTTGTTACAAAGAAGCAAATCTGACTACCATTCCTGAATGAAGAAGTCATTTGAATAGTAGTCAGAAGAATATAGAACTTATCTGATTGTCTGTAACTTGATGTTTATCCAGTCTTTCAGTTTTCCATTGTTGGGCATTTTGGATGGAAAAAAGGGAGGAAAAAAAAATGAGAGAGAGAGAGAGAGAGAGAGCGAGCGAGCGCATATTACTATACTTCATTCTCATGGGAAAAATAATCACACATTTCTATAAATGCGCAATATACTTTTATATAAAAGCCAGTGTTTTTCTTGTGGTTTTTAATGTCCTTTATTACACTGAAAGTTAATCTCCTTGGGCTAGGAGAGTGCAGAATTACTGTCCAATTATCTCATCTTAAAACTGTTCACAAGAGATAATACATGGACACTGCATAAATCTTGAGATCATATTCACTATCACTTCATAAATCCAGATCARGCAGAATTAATCATCATAATCTAGTTGCCCATTAACACATCTGCAGTGGAAAACTATGTTTCTTTCATACAAGCACATTTACACATCCTCAGCAAACTGAAATAACTCAGTCATAGTGATTAATAGAGGAACAATGCCTTACAACAAGGGAATGTTGTAAACACACTAAAAAATCCATTTCCTTAAAAATCTTTGGTCTTCATGTCAGGAATCTATCAGCTGTCCTAAAGATACATGATGCTGTGCAAGATCCATTTACTCTTCAATATTGTTCATTTGTTAATATTTAAGAAAGCAAATCCATTTCAGATAGTTCTAGATATTTTTATAAAGGTATTGTGTATAATAACTGTTCACAATAGTAGACATTAACTTATAAAAGAGAATCAATAGGCATTAACATTTAGAATTTGTTATCATTGACCTTTCAAAACATACATTGTACTCTTTCCTTGTGTGTAACAGATTCTACCACTGTTGTCAAAAACATATGGGTCTCCAGATTAAAGCAGTAATAAGCAATACAAATGTCACTTTAAAATCTCCAAGTGTTCATGATTATTTTTCAGAGAAGTTTTCAGTCTTAAAATCTGCCACTGTTTTACCAAATTACTTAAATTTTCATAGCTTTATTTTCTCCCTCTCTTCTTCAAATACATTCGCAAACCCTTTCAAACCTGAATATTCCCATTTCCTTACTTCTGAACTCTGTTAAGTCTCACTCTACTAATCTTCTCATAGCAAGCAAAATGAAAATGTCAGTGACGTATTGTCACTTATTCTTACTACCTTCCTTTATTCATTCACATCACAGACTCTAACTGCTTGCACAGAATAGCTTCACATTTGAGTTTTGCTAATATACCAAAGGGRGRAAAAAAAAAAAAGAACATTTGAGATGAACAATCACCCAAGYGTTCTCATACATCAGGTAGAGCTGGTGCTGCTGGTTCATGGAGAAGCTGTCCCACAATTTTCCATGTAAAAGTACCTACCTTCAGCTGCTCAGAACTCGAATAATCTTTAATCATTCAGAATAAAATATTACTCAGCAAATTGGAGRCTGAGATAGCTGATTTGACTAGTCCATGGTAAAAATAATGGCAATGGCAGTAAAAAGATTAAGAATTGGAGAACTTTGGAGAACCTGAATTTGGTCTTTTCTTCAGGAAAGCAACTTTTGCTGTTCCCATGAAAAAAAAAAAAAAAAAAAAAAAAAAAAAAAAAAAAAATCCCAACTTCTATCTTCTGAAAAATTCTGCCTGTAGATGTTTGGCAGAGATGCAATAAGCATTTGGTGGCTGTATTTGTCAGAGCTTCACCTCCTCAGCTCAAACTACGGGATGTAACAGGCCATGGTCCCCCTTGCCAAGGTTGCACTGAATAGGCTTAGATGGATTTCAAGCCAGAAGCCTGAAATATTGTCATGCTAAGCATGGCAGAAAGTGAATTTCTACATGTATTTTTTTCCTTTAGATTTTCTCTAAAGACAATGGTTGATGAGGGCAGGATTTGTGTGAAACAATCAGCTCAGYAAGATCATGCTGCACTGGCATGTGCCAGAACTAGAAGAAAAGAAGCTAAACTACTGAAACTAAATCTGTTTTGTTTGTTTGCTTTTTGTTTTTTAAAGATGAAGAGCAATTTCACTCTTAAGATAAGCCCTTTTCTTGGATTTCAGCATCCTTCTTCATGCTGCTGTGATATTCCTATTCCTACCTGGAAAGTACAACCTGACATGTTTACCTTGAGCTAGGAATCTCCACTCTTCACATATAGGCAGAGGAGATAGTGGTCAAACTTTGTTCTTCTTAATACACAAAGACTCAGTGTAAAGAGCATTTATCTTGTTCTACAAGATTTAGGTATGAATCTCCTGGGTTTCTAAAAGGAGCTGAACACCCAGCTGACACACTCTATGTTGGAAAGGACCACCGAGTTCCTTTTCAGTTTCATCAAAAAATAATGAAAAAAGGAATATTTTGGCCRTGAAGGAGAAGGCATTCATTGTAGATTATTTGTTAGGTACGACAGCTTGATGTTCCTATGTACTCTAATGAATATTTAGTTATTTCATTATTAAGTACTGTAAGGTAGTCTTATGTTCTAACTTACTGGTTCTCACTGAGAAAACCTAAACACCTTGAAGTCAGTGGATTTTTCACCATTGACTTGAAAGGAGTTGGAATTCCTTAGAAACTGGTAAACTGCAAAAGCAGGATCCAAACAAAGAAGTTAGGCTGCTTGTGTCAATAACTCCATTCTTACCTACTTGTCACTAAAATGTATTCTCTTCATGCAGTTAAAATTACTTCAACTGGTATTGTGAAATTATTTTCTTTAGATGAATCCAAGAAAGATTTTTCCATATCATCCCAAGAAAAACAAGTTGGTGAAAATAAATTTTCAAAGGGAAAGATTAGGTGAACAAATAGTTATGAAGTCTCAACTAAAGCAGTAATAAATAAAAAAGAATAATCACATAGCCTAGGTGCCTTCTTCCAAGAATTTATTGTCTCTGCTGGAAAGCAAACAAAACTTTTATCCCTTTTAATTTGTTTTTGAATATTTTGGACTCTGAATGCTGTATAACTTTCTTGCATACAAAACAACATGATCTGATATATTTAAAAAGTTCTGTCAGATCTGATAGTGTTGTTATTTTAAAAGCTTCCAGAGATGTTTTTTGAAGTTTTATGAAGCTAACTTAAAAGACTCTGCCAGCAAAAACCTAATGAGCTTCATTCATGTAATCCTAGGAAATGAAAAGAGCTGAAGTATATTTTCATGAGTGTCAAGTACAGTATCCAACTGCACATATGTAATCACAATGGCTTTGGCAAAAAAAAAAAAAAAAAAAAAAAAAAAGGCACAACCAAAGTAGTGGCAAGTGTGTGGCAAATTCAAGGGAAAATGGCTTGGGGGTATACTGGGAGAGAGAAGCTTACAAACAGATGATTGACTAGAGACTGCAGCTTGGCAGCATATACAGCTTGCTGCACTGACAAGAGGTTTTCTGATGTGTGTCTATTTTGTAAATTGTTTCAGAAGGAGGAAGAGAGAAAAGCTGAAGTTGCATTTTTCCAGGTACATGAGTGAGTTTCCAAAGACAGGAAAAAGTGGATGATAGTTAAAATTCCACAGAATTTTCCTGTGTAACTCCTGCCACCCTAATACCTTCTTGACCATTGGAGACAGAGGGCTAGATTCCCCAGCCAGTTTAAATATGAAGCATCCCCCTCATATCAATAAAATTATATTGACCTAAACCTTCTGAACCAATGGTGTACGTCACCATTATGCTGTTCCTGTTAATCCAGTGTTTCTAATAGCTGTTTATTTTTCGTCTATATTCACTCCCATTTTATTATTATTATTCTCTTATCATTTCATTACTGAATCAATGTGTTCTTGTTACAATTTTAAAACAACAGTTCCCTATATGTGAGGTCTATGATTCATTCTTCTTTTAAAATTCACATTTCTCTTCCACCACAAAAATGATTCATTTCTACAATAGTATACAAACTTACATAGGCTGAGGATGAGAATGGTGCCTATCAATTTTTATCCTGCTATCTTTTCATATTTAAATAAAGTTAGCTTTCCCAGGGGCAAAAATAATATTACCTCTCACACAAAATAACAGTGGATCTAGGAGGAAATAGGAACTGTTTCCAGGTATATCACAAYGTTTTTCATATACATCTGTTGATAATATGGTTCACCTTTACTGCAGATACCTACAATCACGACTGACTACAGATAATGAAATGTTCTGTGAGCTCCAAACATTGTCAAAAAAAGGATATAGCGCTTTTAGTCACAGCTTTAAATTCTTAGACTCTATTACTAATTTAAGGGATAGTTCTAAGCACAAGGTGAGATTTAGTGCGAAGGAATGTTTTCTTCTAAGATGCTACAGAAAGAAAAAAAAATGTTTATAAGAAAACATTATGTCATTTACAGGCTGAAAATCTAAGAGAAAGGACAATAACAGACTGAATCCACCCAATGACAACAAAAGTCTCTTAAGTTTGTTGCTGACAGTAAAAGCTCCTTTTTTTTGGTAATTGGGAAAAAGCGATGCCTTGAAACAAAGGAGGGATACATGTGTTACAAAAGTTGGAAGATACCTAGATAAATATATCATTTCCTCAAGACAGTCATACAGTCAGATAAGAAATGATGAGCAAAGAGTGCTGTGAGCAAGCACACGGCTTTGCCGGCTTCAGGATGCCTCTCCTGGTGCCCCTGGAAGCTGGTCCTGCAGGAAGGGGCACTGTGAGGCACTTTCTCAAGACGTCTGATTTTAGGCCAGGTCTTTAGTACCCACAATGAGTATAGGAGATGATAAGAAAATAACAGGAATACTCACTCATATGGCTGAGGATTCAACCTCTGGACTGTGTTAACTTGCCAAATGACACCAGTGAAGATAGGGATGTTAGCTACAATTTGTTTGAAAAAACAGAGTAAATAAGAATACTTGCACTGATGGCAGAGTTACTGGGGAACCAAATATGTGGGCAAATGCAAACCAGACATGCCATTGTAATTTAGAAATTTGGGGGCTGTTACTATTTCACCAGAATATTTCTGTATGCATCTGTGATGGGAAATAGTTGTCATTCAGAAGGATCAGTCCAGAATCCTCTGAGGACATTGGCACACCTTGTAGAGGAGGGGATGATATCTTTTAAGAAATTCAGTGTGAGACTGCTGTTTTGTTTGCTTTTCAGGAGAATTTTTCAATTCACCTCAGACCTCCTTCTGTGGTTAATAGTTTCCTATCAGTACCAAAGTTAGTTCTATTAAAGCTTTCCCACATGAGTGTATATGATGCTACGATCACARCAGTATGTGACTTCAGCAGGCAAGTTAATTAGTATTTTTTTTTACCATTATGGCATCAATCTTTACAGTGCCGTGTGCTGGACTGTCATTTTCCAGGATATAAGTTTTTCTGGTCTAAAAAACAAAACATACACCCATATATATCTATATATATGAAAATCATGATAACCTTCATGAGAAAAACTAGAAAATACATAGGCCTCCAAGAAAAATGACCAGTGGAGCAAAAGACTCCTCCAATTAATTGAAGATAGACAAAGAAATCCTAGAGAATCAGACTATATAGGTTGAAACAAAGTCCTGTGAAGTTTGGTCTGCTTCCTCTTGCCTTCTTTGGAGGCTAGATATCTTTCACTTTTGATTTAATTGTTCATAACATAACAGCACGATAAAAGTTTCTTTATGGAAATTTCTCACAGCAACACAATCAAYCATATTTCCAACTCATGCACTGTCTTGAGCCCTGAGCCTCAAAGACTTTTTTTCTATGGAGCTTACTTGTTAAATTAGCACTGATCAAAGGCTAAAACATTTATCATGCTTATTAGTGAATAAACCTAGCAGCAGGTATCCCAAGTGAGGAAGCAAATCCTCATTTCCTGCAAGAATGAATTGGAAATTATCCAAAGTGCTTGCAAACATTTTTCAGGAGTGACGAATTGTCAAAAAGAAAGCAGCTGGTAGATGTGGTAGCTCTAGGGTTAGAGGTATGAAAAAAAAGCATCTTGCAAAGGTATCTTCAAATTACCCCATGGGGATATTCTACAGTTTGATTTACTGTAATTGCCTCTGAAATCCTGTATCAGCCGACCTTAGAACCAAGTTACAAAGTAACTGTAAAAACTATTGTGGTTGTTAATGTTCAGATAAATGGGAAATTCTTCACACTTACTCCTCTACAGCCCTGATCTTTTTTTTCATTTGCAAGAATGCAGGTGGACAAGTTGGAGAATGTTCTCTAAGGCATCATCTACATGAATCTGCTCTAGCTGATCACAGTGTGCAAGCATATCTAACTTTTCTGATACAAAGAAAGGAAGACAGAAATAAGGATTGCGTTGTGCTCAGATTCTGCACAGATGACTAGGAGATAAGAGGAAGTTTTAAGGCATCTTGTCCTTCCCCATTTGCTCCTTCTCTGCTCTCCTCTTCTCCACTGCTAAAGACTCTGACCCCATTGCAAGTAGGCTCACCTGGCCATTGGGCAATCTCTTGAGAACTGAGAGCCTGATAAACCTGTTGAGATAAGACTCAATGTTAAGTAAAGATTTGCACTACCTAATGGAGGAAATCTTAGTAGCTCTTGTTTTGTCCTACTCCACATTTGGCAGAAGGTGTTCCTCCATGTCTTTCTCACTGGTCGACCTGTCTCCAGCTTGTTTACCTGGACTGGCTGTATATTCTTACTTCATAATCCTCCCAGTTTCCATTTTACCTTGATAGAAAAGACCATCTTTGCTTCTATGGCATCAAAAGTAGCAGTCCTCTAAATACCTTCATGCTTTCTTCCACAGATTTAATCCTTCAGATTTTAGTGCTGTGATTTAGCAGCTCCATATCCATCTTGATATGTCACCCTGGAGAGCAAAGAACTTGAGATGGATACAATCTTTATCAGTAATGGTTAGGCAGTGCTTTGCTGTTTTTTAATGAAGGTATGTTACTGCATTCCTACTTTTTCAGCTGTTACATCTGTGACTCTTGTGGATTATTCATCTAAAAGGTAATCTGCTCAACTGTCTTTAAGGAACAAGACAGACATGTATACACCTCTATGTGTTCCATAAGAGAAAGAAGTTGCAACTACAAGGGAAGTGCTAATTATTCTATATAATTTTACAAAACTTTTCTTGGCAAAGCATTTTTGAGTGTCTGCTATAATGAGGAAAAGAGGGCTATAAATTGTGAAAATGAAACCTGAAGCTCAGTTCTGCACCCTGGCATGGAGAGAACAAAACTTTAAACCTCTGTTTCTAGCGGATTACTTTATTGGACTGTTTGATTTTCTTTTCACCTGGGCTTCTTCATTGCAATATGAGCCCAGCAGTGCTCTGTGYGCCAGCTCACTCATGCAAGATGCTTCAGTCTTTCAATCCCCGGTGAGAATTTGCTCTGGAGAAGTTTTCAGCTTAGAACTGACAGATCTGAAAGCTCCCTTTTACTATCCATGTTGGCCAGTATCCCCAAAGGCAAAAACTCCTGTGTTTCAACATACTTTTCTGTGCTAAATCAGGTTTATTGGTGAAAATATAAGTATTATTTTCTACGATAAGTATTAGAAACTCACAAATATTAGACTGTAAGTAATCCTTCTTAATACTCAGYGAATCACCCACATCTCAATTTTCTCCTGTTTGTGGTTGTTCTACTTTTCTCTTAATGGTCATTGCCTATTTTCATGTCCAAGTTTTGCACTGAATATCCTTCTTCATAATTCTGACCAATGGGAATTTCTAGGAATAGCACAGGTGTAAATGTTATGATATATTAGTTTAAGGGTACAATTTAAATGACTGACTCCTCAAATGCTTCCATATTGTCGAAAGTCTATTGGTTTAACTTAATGACTTTCAGCCGTTACAACAGGAAGAATCCTAATGAAACAGGTAAACATAACAGCTTAAAAAAATCACATAAAAATTTAGTTAAAACATATGGAAAATTCTCCTGTTTATAGTAGATCTTAACTATTCTTAACCATCCTCCAATTACAGTGAGCTTGAGCTGTAATTTGAAGATATTTTACTTTGTTTTCTGTTTTATATTGTCTCAAAGAGAAATCAAGGGGCCATGTGGAATAAAATCAGATTTCCTAATCCCCCATCCTGTCATCAGGACTCAGCGCTGGCAAGAATCCTCTGAAAAGCACAGATCATCTTATTGAAAATGAGAGGTAACAGCCATTTACCTAATTGCCAGAAACACTAAACATCAGAAATCTTTCATGTTTCTGCCTCGCCTGGACTTTTCTATTTTGTCATTGCTGTACTGGTACAAAACTGCACAGCACTAGACATTTTAGATTAATGACAAAATAATTCATATCTGGAAAACAGTACAATAAATATTATTCCAGAAAACATCCTATGTTGTATTTATTGAAATGTTATCTAAAATTCATGCCTAATATTTATTAAAAAAATGGGGAAATTTAAATATATTAAGTAGAAATTCTACAATAACTTAAATGGTTATCCTTGAGAATGAGTATGAAATTTTGCAGATAATCAATGGCCAGGTAAGGTCAGAACAAGTTCTAATGAATCCTTGCTTTTGTTGAGTGTTAGAGTAGAAACAAAGGCAGAACATACTATAGAATGTACAGAATAGAGGCATAACAGTTTCTGTGCTGTAAGCCAAGTAATTCATCTATCATTTTAAAGCTTAGAAAACAAATATACAACATTTCTAACTTTTTTTTCTTAGCTAAAACACATCTTGAAAGACTATTGCTGTTAAGGTCTACTAAACAGATAAATAAAGATGTGTGAATATATATTTTGACAATTTAACAAAACAACCCCCCCCAAATTTGACAGCAAGCTCTATTCAATTGTGAAATAATCTCCCAAGAGAAATTGTGGAAAGAAGCTCCATCTCTAGGGATATTTATGATTCTACTAGACAAAGCACTAGAAATATACTATAGAGAACAATCTCCATACTGCAGCCTGGACTCATAGATCTTTCCCATCTATAACTTCCAAAGTATGTAAGGAGAGTTTGTTTCAGTTACTCAACTTCAGATTTTCCTTTGGAGCTCCCACAATCTACCATCTCCATCAATTACAGCATATAGCTTAGTGATAAAAATATAGACCATGAAAACAAGGAGGTGTACAGTAACCTGAATAATAAATAATGTAGGCACTGCTAAAATATAACACTRTTAAACATGCTAAACTACCTTCATGCTTATCTAACATGGCTGCATGGTTTTTGAACACAATATGTCTCATCCACATAGTATYATTCTCTCCCCAGCATGATGTATCTTTTCCCTTCAACAAGCACTGCAAGCAGACAACGTAAAGCAAAGTGACATTATACAAGCTGTTCTTGGTTTGTGAATTCCTGCTGCAGATATAAAAAACAGATGTATGAAAATGCCCTAAAAATGACCAGTGAACTGCCCCCAAAAGATAAGCGTTTTTGTGTGGCAGAATGTAATAATACTCYCACCTTTCTCCCCCCAGAACTGTTAAGTGTATCTTTCTGGGAAAAGTTCTCAGTTTTTTTCCAAGTTTTTAAGCTGAATATTTCTTCCCCTAAACCCATTTTTTTTAGTTATTTTTAAAGTGGGGATATTTTTTAACTTTGCTTCCTTTCTATACTTCGTTAAAATAGACAGAATACAGAAGAGATCCCAGATTGGCCACCAGCACACACCTAAAGCCAGTCGCATTTGGGAGAGTGTTGACAGTAGTCATTCCAYATTCGAAAAATCTGCTGGTTTCGTTCTTAGTCTGTCCTTAATTTCCCTGATGGACTAACAAGATGAGCCATGGCATTGCTTTCCTCATCCAATCTCTTTCCTCTTTTCACTTTTCCTTCAYACTTCAGAGTTTTCCAGCAACCATTTTGTTTTCAGTTTCCACAGCCCGTCACAGTGGAAAAGCAATGATGGAGTCCTCTCAGCTAGGTTCCGATTCCCCCAAACCCACCCAGACCCAAACCCTCCTTCCACTCACTTTAGCTGTAACTATATCAGGCTCTGAGGAGGAATGAACATTTACTGTTACTTATTGTTTCATCTGTTATTAAGCAAATTATTCTACAGTGAGCACTTACTTTCCAGTGACAGAAAGAATAATAATTTTAGTGCCACGGACATTGTTCTTTGAGAGGCACCTGCTGTTGTTCGGTTTGGATCAGCACCTGGCAGACACAGATATGACAGTGATTTTTACACATTACTCGTCATGGCTGTTGATTATCATTATTTGGAGCTTATTAATTACAACTATATGTTGTGCAGTAGCAAACGTTTTGCTCAGTACAATAATTTGACTTGAGAAAACTCAGCTAATTCATGATTTTTTGATGGAAGAGGATTAGCAGCAGAGGCCACATTTTATTATCTTSCAGAAGTGTCTTCCAGTATTCCCCACCTGTTTATGACAGGGCAAAACAGGACAAGCTGAATTTAAATTCCATGGGACTGTGATAGTGAATCAGTTAAGGGCTGGGGTTTGTGTACATATTTTTGAAAAACAATAAACTTTCATATGGAGTAGGAAAGTATGTGTTTTTGTGAACCAAATTATATTGATAATGGCAGCACATGAGCTCTTGTCAGTCAGACTCCAGCAATGGGATAGCTCATAGCGTAAGTATCTTTTGTTCAAGAAGCAAAATCTTACAGGACAAATATCAGCTCCTTAAAATCAGATTGCGTGATTCACACAGTTACTGCACTGTCAGTGAAATCTGAAGAAAAAATGATTTTCACTTCCAATGTCTAAAAGGCTTGTCCAAAAGCCTGAGACAACATTATCATTCATTTTTTTGGAAGGGGATATGAGGCTGACAATTGAGAAGCATTGCCACTTTTTCTTGAGGTTGGTTTGGGTTCAGTTAGCTGTGTTTTTTGATCCTGTCTGCTTCATGGCAGTAGTTAATAGCACAGAAAGAGCCTATGCACAGCAGATTGTGAAAGGCAACTGTTTCTCATATGAGATTATAATTCAGAACACTTTTGTGTTACTACAGATTTATTATGGTAGAGATGAGCAAGCAAGCAGAAGCAACTGAGATTGTTGTGTAGATAAGAGATATACAAACAGGTATATAGAAAGGAGTGTGATTTGCCTATAGGTATACTGACATTAAACACTCTATTCACAGGGGATAATTAGTAATAGGCAGGAGACCTGATTCATTGGAGTGATGGCTTTACTTTTTATGTAACTGCATCAGTTTAGGAGAAGTAGAAAACCTAACATAATGAGTCATGAAGTTTAACTGGAAGTCCTAATAGGAGGTCATAGAGAGCTAGTCCAGCTGTGCAGACAGAAATGAGCTGGAGAGAAAGACATCAGTGTTTTTACAGCAGATCTGATGGAAGGAGAGTCACCAGTTCAAGTGCCTGCACCTAATTTTTGGAGAAGGATAAGGGCACTAAGCTAATGTTAGTAACGCAAGCTAGTAAGTGCGCTGGTAAAAGAGCAACAAAAACATCTCTCAGCCCTCACAGAAAACATCTATAATCAAATTTTGATGCCTGTTTCCTGTTACAAATCCATTGAACGAGCAAGACCAAATAGCTTGATGTTTGAGCAATGAAGTCCTTGTATTCATGCTGATGCCTGAGACAACAAAGTGACTTCTAGAATAATATCCCAATATAATTTTTCTCATTAGCAATTTACATCTCCTGTCACTAGGCTTGACTCCCCTCCTGCTGAAATCAATAGGAGCTTCCCTCTTGACACGAGGGGCTGGGCTCTGCACGCTGCCTCTTGCTGTGGCTGTGTCAGAAGCCATGTACGCTGCTTTCTCTGCAGACTCGATACCTAACTCCATGATGCACACTAGTGTAGCACCTAAAGATTTCTGTTACTAGGCACTTAAATAAATGTACTTTTTAATATTGCAGTATTTTCTTTCCTCAGATTAATTGAGACTAGGTAAAGCTATCTCCTTGCTCCGGAGTTTCCACTATTACGATGAATGTGTGCCATTTACCTTTTACACTTTTTACATGAAATGCTTTCTTACAAAGTGGAGGGAATTGACTGCGATGATAGTTGAAAAGATTGTGATTCAGAGTTAGTGAAMTTTAAAGATCAAAAATAAAATTAACAATGGAAAAAATCATAATCAACATTAAAAGAGAATCTATACTTGAAATAGCTGAGGCTCGGTTTGTGTAAAGCCTGTGCCAATGCTAAGGGACTCTTTTAAACACTGTTAAGTAAAACAGAATTATAGCTGAAGAATGGCTTGAGGCAAAGAATTAATGAAAAAACTACCCTGTTGTGAAACCCAGCAAATTAGGAGCTATAAAATGAGTATTATATTTAGAAGTGTTAAAGCTGTTTTGAGTTTTTAGGTTTCAGGAGGGAAAGTGAGATGYAATCGAAAGAAATGCCTCTGTTACCAGTTAACTTAAAATAGTCAACACATTGCTAACCTTGAAAAATGTCCAAGGAAAAAAGAAAAGAAATTACTAGAGTGGGAAGGTAAGTGAAAGTTCTGACCTGAAAATAATTAAATGAATTTTATTCTGTTGGCTGATCTGGTTTGTGATGTCCTAGAGCCTTTTGTTCCTTAGAAGCTTTCAGAAAAGTAAAGGTAGTATTGCCTGGAGAGGTTCTCTAACAAGAATGACTGTTAAACAAGTACTTTGAAAAACTGTCAAAATTGGTAGCACTTACTGCTTAAATGGTTTTATTTATTTATTTATTTCAATTTTGATACTATTATATATATGTTTTGTACTTTAGTAAGGAAGAGGTTTCCATCTGATGTTCTCCCAGCCCTTCTCTTTGCGGGCAGGAAAGGGGAGAGGGTGCCTGGCCCAGCTCCTGGGGATCTGTGCTCGGGTGGAGCAGAGCCAGTGGTTGGTGGCACGCAGCAATCTGCACAGTAGCTGTCAGGAACAACTTAGACAGAGAGGGCAGAAACAGGGCTGGGAGAAGGAGGGAGAACTGACTGTGCATATTGCAGCCATCAGTTATAGAAAAAACGATGCACACATTCATGCAATTACCATTCTGGAACAGAAATGTGAAAGTAAGATTGATAGCCTCACGGATGTACACTGGCTACAGCAGCAATGCTGTATTAGAATAAAAAAAAAATCTAAAATTTTAAGTCAGTAACATTGTAGCTGCTTAGGATATAATAAGCAGAATTTAGACTCAAAATTTTATTTAAAAAAAAWTAGAAATTACCAGTCCTGAAAAGGTGATTCAGAAAGAAAAATATTTATACGCTTACATTATAGATGGACACTGATGGACAGATATCGAGCCAATGTGAGCTGGCATACTTCCACTTAAGTCAATAGTGATCTGCTGACTTATTTCAATGAGAGTCTGCCCTACTGTCAAAAAATATATAAAACACATCATGTTATGCATGTTTGAATGAACACAACCAAATGTGCCTGCGTGGACGAGGATTAGTTGAGTATAATCACATCTACTTTGGTGCACAATGAAAGTGAGAAACATTTAAATACACGGAGACAGGTCGGTCGCATTTATACGGCCTACTTTAAACATTTAAAGTTTTGTTACATTCAAGCCATTATCAAAAAATATAAACTGAATAAGTTTTATCTTACATTCTTGGAAGGCAACTAGGACAGAGTAAGCTGCTTTTTTGTTTTGTTTTGTTTTTTAATATAGTTTAGTCTGAAGTAATACCCTAGCATGTGCCATAACATTAAAGAATCTTTGGCAGGTTTACATCCTTTTTGAAGAAATGCTGACAGCTAGATATCATAGAGTTGTTGCTTTCATATGCAAATCTGAGCTGTTGCACCTAGTTCCCATCAACAATTCAGAAAATAAATTGCAGACTTTTTTTAATTAAAACGTTTTAACAATACAACCAGAAAAAAGCAACCCTGGAGTCGCTTTGATGTAATAGAAGATAAAATACAGTGACAATTTTGCTAATGGATGTGAAAGGTGCCATTTTTTCCCCCTTTCCAATAATTGAGTTTAATGTCAAATCACAGATCAGTGCATTATCAGTCAGGGCTAGAGGCAACATCACCCACTTGAATGTATTTTGAACTGAGGTGTAAATCTGAGATTGGCTTGAATGGTCATGTTTTTCAGATAGTCTCAGGCTGTAAATCAGACACTTCACTTAGAAACAGATTTATTTGAGCAGTGTAACAAGCAGACATTGATAAATAAACTTTTCTTTGTCAGGAGGAATAATTGCTAGCAGCCTGAGTTTTAACACGAGGCAGGAGCTTGATCATTCAGCTAATTTATTTAATCAAGAAAGTTCCTCAGACAGAACTACTGAATTTTAAAGATATGAGCTTCAGAAAAGCGTACACAGGGATGTATAAACCTAAGGTATCTGCAGTGAAATGGGTAGCTGAACTGAAAGAGGTATTGGCAATAGAACAGAGCCATATGCATTTTATGTGTTAGCTTGATTTATCCAAAATGTTATTAAGGTCTCATCTTTAAACGTCATTTGTCAGCGGGCAGGGTGTTGATAGGGCTGTAAATCTGAAGAAAGAGCAAGCAGCCTGACAAGAAATGATTGTCTTACTGCCCTCTACAACGAGTCTGAGCTGATGTTATGAATGTTTAGTTATAGACCCTTCCAGGAAAATATAAGACATAATGTTACCTCAAGGGATTTTACTGCCTGTGGCAAATTAAAACTATATAACCTTCCCAGTCTACAGTTACTCAACATTTTGATACTTCTGATATTTTTTTCAAATGCTTCCAAGTTTATAATAAGAGTTTACAATAAGCCTGGATGCTTTTAGCACAGCTATAGGAGCAAGAAGAGTCTTCCTCGGTTCGCTGCGGATTTATGAATGCAGGTTGCACGTGCAAAGCAGGAGAGGGGAGCAACAGGTCGAAGGACAGTGGCTGTACCATCGGTTCCGAGATAATCAGTCAAGGCAAGAAAAGAGAATAGTTGTGAGACTGGCAGGAACAGACAACAAAACAAGCAGTGCTGTTCTTGCTGGTGAGTGCTGCATCGGTTCTCATTGGCTTTGATGGGAATGTATTTACCAACGTCAGTGAAAGTTGCATATTGTAGCCTTCACTCTATAATACTGATTAAATGTTTGCATCTGTGAAGTATCTCAGTGATTTGAATGGAAGTATGTCTTCTTATGTCACAAGAGGAGATCTTTTTTGATGATTAAAAATCATTTATCATTTGATACATAGAAGATTTTACACTATTAAAATGTGATCCCTGTAAAACCCCAAATAGCCTGACCATAAGGGTTTCTATTCCAAGTAAGATTCCTGTTGTGTTTGTCCATGCGCTCAGTCGTGGATGAAAGAGACAAAAGGGAAGACAGAAAGAATAATAACATTCCCTCTTGTCCAGCAATGAACTGTGCTCTGAATTTGTACACAGTGTTCACGCCGGTTGTATCTGAACGTTTAACCATCAGTTGATTTCACTCATAACAGCTGCATTGCCCAAAGATCAGCCAAGGGAAGGAGCAGCGGCATTCAGTCACTCCACGGGCTTTTGCTGCCTTGATACACCAGTCCACCAGAGGACAGCAATAGTAATCTACTGGGCCAGTACACAGCACGGGAGGCCACCTGCAATTCCCTCGGCATATGGGTTATACGCTATACGCCCTTCCTCCTATTCTTCAGCAAAGATTTTTTTTGGAACTATTTCAAGATGAACATGTTGAGATTGTAGTTAGCCTCCTAAACTGTTGTGTTTTCTGTTGTTTCTGTTTATTTATTTATTTGKTTGTTTTCTACTGGCTATTCTTTTGTCAATAGCTTATACAAAGTGGTTTTACCAGACAAGTTYACAATGAGCCTAGAGCAGTATCTTGAGGAGAGAGAGGTGTCTCATAAATTCCAGTCCCATGATAAAAAGTTGCATCAAAATTTGGGCAGGAGGGGAGTGTAGTGTGAAATGATCAAAGCTGTTGTTTATGAGGTCACGGCTCAATGCTTTGGCAGGATTACAACAAATACATGACTCAAAATATAGTGTGTCGTGAAAACTCTTGTCACACAATCACCTAGAGAACTAAACATTAGAGAAATAAAAGTTAAGCAATTAAAAACCTGTTTGTTGCCTTAGGCATGTTTC
Source organism: Rhea americana (assembly GCF_003343005.1). Lineage (NCBI taxonomy): Eukaryota > Metazoa > Chordata > Aves > Rheiformes > Rheidae > Rhea > Rhea americana. The sequence goes on from NW_028185150.1 coordinate 8,064,768, forward strand.
AGTTCATTGTTCATCAGCTCCACTGCTCTATGTATTCCACTTAATGGTTCATTTAGCTGATTTTGGGACCAAAAAGAAAGGAAAAAAACATACTACGCAAAAGAGCAAATTGTTATGCTTTCTCAGGGCCTCTTGGCTGCAGGTCAGAAGTCAAGGTGACACATATTAGTGTGCTGCATTATTTATAATACAGACAATTTATTCACAGACAGTATGTGTAGAGTCAGAAACCTTTTATGTCTGCACTATTGTTATGTTTGTTTTACAATGTCTTTCTAAGGATCTGGAAGGCAAATGGAAAGAACAATAAGTCTTATCCTTAGCAGTGAGGACTGCTTAGTATTCTTAGATGTTAGGTCTGAGTCTTTTCTCATGTGGGTTTTARTAAGCGTACTCTTAATTGTTATTAATATGAGAGAGCAACAAAACCCTACATACTTAACTCCTACGCACATTGTATAAGAATTTCTCTTTGGAATAAGACCTAACTTCCCTTTAGCACAGGGTCCTGCCTGTGATAACGGCCAGATACCTTAGCAGACACTGAAAGAACACTTAGGGTAGATATTTAGGGAAGAAACAAGCTCACATCTAAGTAACCTTTTCCCTAACATACTTGACTTGCTTCTAGATCATCCAGTTTACCAAAGATTGATGGGATTTTTCTCCTTAAAGTTGTCCATCCCCATTCATCTCTTATCACAACTATGGTTTTCTTTCAAAATTTTCAACAATCCGGGAAAAAAAAAGGAAAGAAAAAAAAAGATATCAATTTACACTCTACTTCTGGAACTTACAATATTCCTCTCATTTTGATTCACTGAAGTCATCACTCAGCAGAATTCCACCACCAAATTCAAATGAAAATGATATCAAAGGTAGATTCCCAAGCTTTCTGATATTTCAGAAAGCCAGTAATTAGGAAATACATGCTGCATCTTTACTATGCTTCTGACTATTTCATTAGGGTCATTTGGTCATAATACCAAAATGAGATCTTATCTGCCTGGGATTTTGAGCCTGAATAGACYGTTATAAATCGCAAGGTAAAATCTTACGAGACATCTGACTTTCATTTTTAGGTCAGAGAGACCATGATCCTAAACTGAAATTTTAACAAAAAATTCTCATATTGACCAGCTGATTTTTTCCCTTTGGTTACCCTACTTTACCTTCTCTTTCATCAACCAAATGATGGCCATCACATTTGCACCATTGGTCTGAGAAAAAATTATATTTATTTCTTGTCTTTAAAATGCTAATTTTAATTGTTGGAACAGCTGATTCTGTAAGATTTATTTTTTTCATTTGTTTTGATGTTCAGTTCATATATGAAAAACGTTTACAATTCAGATGTTCAAAAACTATTATGAGGTCATTCAGACATCTGTATAATAGTTCACCCGTCAGTGTAATAACCCAGTAAAGTTAACATTACTGTCCTAGAATACCAGTATAGCATCATTCTGCAATATTGTTAACTCTGTTACAGAATTCCTTTTATTTGAAAGACGATATACAGATGCGTCAGGAGACAAGTTCCCTTTCTTAAGCCCTTGCAAAGAGAGGATTAGAATTTGTATGAGATAGGTTGTTGCAGGGAGAATCCATGGGAAAAAAATTCAGCCTCAGCTGGAAATCATTCAATAGGAAATGTTCTTAGGAACAGCAGCTCCATGCCTCAGAAAGGACAAACACCATTTCACTCCCAGTCAGAACCTATGGAGACAGCAGAATTAAACCCTGCCTCCTTAATTGCATGCCTTTTTCTTTTTTGGTAGTAGCCTAAGACAATCTAGGTTGTATCAAGACTCCTGCCCATTCAATTCTCTGTCTTTCATTCTTGTACCTAGTGCTGAGGTAGTACAGACCACTGGGTGAGAGAACTGACTTTATAAAAAGCAATATTTTTCTCTTGGTTCATCAAAGTCTGCGGTCAGATTGAAGTCTATATCATGAGAAAGAAGGRGGAGAAACTACAACACCCAGCATTTAAATTGCCTTAATCTGTCATGGAAGTAGGAAAGACATGCTCTTGCAAGCCAGCAGGAACTGCGCTCTAGGAAGCCAGACTTGAAGGGAGAAAGAAGAATGCAGTGTAAAAGCACAGGAATTGAACATTTGTACTTGACACATACTATGTCTGTTTTCTGGGTTCTGTTAATTCATTTTTCCAACTCATTATTATCTTAGTTATCTTTAGTCTTCAAACTGCAATTTGAGTTGAATGAAAAACCGTTGAGGACTATTTTTGGTAGCAATTAATTTAATATCAATGACTTTTAAGTATAACTAAGGATTTTGGGCTTGGGGTACAGGAGAAAGGGAATCAGTAAAGTATAAGAAAGGTGAAAAAGAATTGAGAAGAGCTTGGGAACGCAAATTTTAAAGAGATTGTACATTTCCCAGTGGAAAGGGAAAAGAGGAGGGAAGTAAAAAGAATGGGGTGGGGTAAAAGAAAGATTTATGCAGGGAGAGTGGAAAAAAGAAAGCATGGAATTGTGGAAGACACAGGCTTTCATAAGACAAGTGAAATCAGGTGTTCTTCAGATGTAACTGAAATCAGCTGGAATTTGAATGCTCGGTGACATGATATCAGTTATCCTCTTTTGAAATGCACTTACAATTACATGTTTTTGATAGAAATATCTTACATCTGAATGCAATCCTAAATTTTATTTATTAATAATATATAATGATATTTTGCAACTGAGAAGTTTGCAATTATTTTTTTTTGATTTTGTTTGTACTGAAATCAGTTGTGCTTTCTATGAATATACWCTGTAAGTGCTTCTGTAGTTATATCTTTATACATTATGCTTCCCCAAAATACTGAATTATGCACTGTAGAGTCTTCCAGACTTTCATACGCTTAACAATCATCTATTGATTCAAATTGTTCTTCAGTGCCTGGAGTGGAAACTGTTAGTGTAACACAAGTAGTCATTATACTGTTGAGTGGCTGACTTAATGCTTAAATAATGTACACTCTTCCTACCTATTCAAGTATACTCTTTCTACAAAATGATTAAGTATTTTAGATAGCTGGTTCATCATCAAGAGACAAGCATACATATATTTAAGGTCCTTACCAAAATTACGCTTGTAGTTTAAGTAAATTGTCCATCTCTGCAGAAAATTCATGACTAGTTTCAATTTTCACTACAGTTCTAGATGATGTTATAGCTTAATATTATTCTAGTATCACCACAGGCATTCTCTTACAGGCTGGAAGAAAGTGAGAGACATGTAATAGATGCTTATCTTTGATACCTCTTTCAGTGCTACTAGCAGGAGGGCTCCTCGGGTAGCCAGCTGAGAACCCAGCTCTCTCTGATCTCCTGGTGGGTTATATGGCTTAAGGGAAGCGATTTGCGATAGCTGATGGGGTCCCTGGCATTAACTTCTGAGGGTGTCCAGTGATTGGTTTCCTTTCATAGAGAACAGTTCTGGACTCACACATATACCAGTCACATTTTGGGCATTACTATTTTGTAGTCACTGAAGTTTAATTTTTCACACTCTCAGGAAAAGCCTTTTTTGTTTTTTAAACCAGTGCAGATGAAAATCTCATCATTCTGGAGTATTTAGTATCTCTGCAATTCTGTTTTGGGGATAATGAAAAAAAGTCCTTGCAATCTAACATGTTCAATTTATTATTATTATTACTACTAATATTACTTCTACCGGTGCTATTATTATTACTTTGTGGAATGGCTAGCTGAGGGAGGGGAGAGTTGAATTTCACTTCAGTGATTCCTGAATTTTATGCAGTTTGTTTCAAATCTTTGAAGCACTTGAGTTTGCTTCCTGTCCCACTCACACCCTGCTACTTTCCAAACATGTGGAGTAAACTGCCCTCTCACAAATAAACATTAAATCAGGGAGTTGCRGAAGGTGAACCACTGCAAGCTTCAGAAAATCACACTGCTAGGTAGTCCCTTTGGTTTAGCCCATCTCTGATTAATAGTATTTCCACATACAAACAGTAGAAGCAAGTTAGTGCCTGTTCTTCCAGGTTTATTCCGTCTGAGCTGCTGTTATCATTTGGTAGCAAATGTAGGATGTGGATATCCCTCGTCAGCTTCATTCACAACAACATCCCGTTCTTTCTATTGGTTTTGCCTGTTCAGGTTTGGATAGTTGCAGGTCAGCTTTACTGCTTTGAAACAGGAAAAGGTAAAGAGTCCAGTTTTTTCCAATTTTTCCAATTCATACACAGAACTAACATGTTGTTTTAAAGCTTGATCTGACTCAGGAATTTACCCTGAGAAGAAAAAGATTGGAAGTATTGGCTTGATACAGTCATAATTTCTTCTTCATATTGCTACTGTATTTATTTATTTCAACTGACAGATCCACAACATAGGCAGAGATTTTCACTAACATGCAGACAGATTAAAAACACAAGCATGATAGAAGCCTAAGCAGATGCAATACACAGCCTGCTGATATATGACAATCTGATCCTATTGGAAATTCTAGAATTAAAAAATATTTAATTAATACAATCAACTAAATACTTGTGATTGATTTTGTACATATAAGTTGGTTCTTTCAAAATACTTTCATATTTCTAGGCAGGCAAGAAGTCTGGGGAGTCTAAGAGCTGAGATTTACAGGGATTTTTGGCATTGTCAAAGTTTCAGGATCAGGTAGGTAGTCCTGGAGCAGATGAATCTCAAAACACTGGGTTCTAAAGCCATTGAGAAGGAAGTCAGCGATCTGAGACTCTCCAGGAGCAATGCTGAAACTCCAGGAACCTTAAATTGAAAGCTGTAAGGAATCTGGGCAATTTTTTGTCAGTAGCTAGCTTCTGCTGGAAATGTCCTGCAAAAGATTTAAATTTTAATGAACTGGCATTCTTATCACAGTAACATAGTTTGTAAGAAGCTTCCTGTCAACCAATGCACATTTTGAAGGCAGAGTTAGGATTCATCCACCTAATGAAAATCTCATAAGAAAATCTGTAAATTGCGATGATAGTATCCCCCAATAATGAGACAGTAAAAAATAGCCTGGTATACAGGAAAAAGAAAGCATGGATCAATTATTTTAGAAGAGCAAAAACATTAGAAAGAGAAGTTATACTTTTTTCCCCTCTCCCAGTTCTTGCTCTTTCCATAGAGCAATGTGCCAAAATGATGGATGAGCTTCTATGTCCTATGATTTGTTCTCCATAGTATTAATGGCAACTCATTAGGTTGAGGGAAAATTTTTCAAAGTGGTGCACAGGGATTATACTATGCAAGTCCCTTTAAAATCACTGGGAGCCTGGAGGCTAACCCCTCCTCACTCAGCTTTGAAAATGTTCCCCTAAACTATCACTAATTTCCATTTATCTGTGCTTGAATTAACTGGATGGTTCATCATATTTTATTTCGTAAATATTATGATCACACTTTCGGTTACCAATATATGTGTATTTAAATCATATAAGTGCATTGCAAAATCCCAAAGCAAGCTCCTTTTTTCATTTCTCATGTAATAAGCTAACAAATATACAGTGTATACATTTTTCATTAATTATACCAACTAATTACCTTATTACAAAATAAATGGCAGAGAAATTGCAGTTGTAGAAGGGACAACTTCATTTATTATGCATGAATTGCTAACTTCTAAATAAAATAGTCATTAGTAGTTAATGTGAAACCTTGATAAATTAATAAGACTAATAGATATTAATTGTAATGTCACACGAATCACTATTGCTAATTTTGAAAAATTAGTGTATGAGATTAGAATTAAAATGTTATTATTTTGAATAGCCATATGCAAAAAGATCACTAAGATTTTTTGATCACTAGGAATGGAAAGAAACTTTATAAGCGATACTAAAATTGAAGAATGAAAGTGATGGGCTCAAAGTGGTAAGCAATAGAGCTGGCCAAGTACATAGATTGCAGTGTAACACTTAAATGTATTGAGAATACATCAGCCAATGAAGATATAAGTGGTCGTGGAAAGCAAAGCCTACAAGCACTCTATTTTCTCACTTAGAGGTGTTTATTTGACTTTTATTACCAACGTGTGACTGGCACTGATGGGTTACTTGAACATACTGTGAGAAACGATCTATTCATATGCATCTGTGTCCTGTAAACACATTTCTCTAATAAATACAAGCCTAAGAGGTGCTTTGCAAAAGCCTTGCATGATTCGGAAACATAAAGAGCAAAAGTATAGTACTTAAGCAGGATTAGGAGATACACATTTCCTTACACGTCCCCTTTTGCTGTTATAGCCTTGAAAGATTCTTGAATACATTAAAAAAAAATTCTCAGTATTACACTATATTCAGAAGAAAGATGGATGCCAAAAAGTTCAATTAAATTGATCTGTCAGCTTTAGATCCGGGCATGATTCCCAACCAAAGCCAAGATTTAAACAGCCCTATAGTTTGAGGTCTGGAATCCTAATCTAGGTACAAAATTTGCCAGTAGATTTTTTTCTTTTTCTTTTTCTTTCTTTCTTTTTCCTTTTTTTTTTTTTTTTTTTTTTTTTTTTTTTCTAAAGGTAAAGATTATATGGAATAAAGACCAAAACACACAGTCTATCTGCTACGTTCCAGAGAAAAACACATACGAAATAAAAATACTCTTATGAATGCAACCTCAGATTTCACAAAAAAGAAAAGCTATTTCTCTGATCGTCAAGGGGTTGATTCTGGATATACTAATCTCTGATAAATCTAAAATAGATCTATATCCTGAAAAAACCTCAGCAGAATCAAAGGAAAAGAAAGCCAAAGGAAAAACAGAAACATCATCCCAATTTGTCACAGCTAGAGGCAAACATGAAGCTGACAAAACAAGGGTCCAAGGAATCCATTAAAGAGTCAAATGCCAGAAAGAATCATTTTCAGATTTCATTGCACAAGTTTCTATGATTGCCACACACAGAGAGAGGGGAATATGATAGTAAGTATCAAAAACAAACAAACAAACAAACAAAAAAAAAAAAAGTAAACCCCCTGATACAACCATGTTTTAAACAGAAATTTAGGGAAGAAGTCAGCAGTTCATACTATAGCAAACATAATCTTGTTCAGTTAAGAGGGCAGCAGCACAGAGATTCACACAGCTGCAAATGATCACGTGGGTCATGGGAATGAGCTAAAGACAAAACTTGTACTCACGCTAAGGAAATTCATTGACAGCCTAAAGCTAAATTACTTATGTTCTATCTCCTCCTGCTCTCGTCCTACCCCCACCTCACTGTAGCTCTTGCTCCTTACAGCCTTTAAGGAGGGGAAGAGCTGTAGCTCCAGTTATGGACATTTTGACATCTGACATATCATTTCACTTACGATACCCCTCATTCATGACAGTTCCTAGTCCAGTTTCCTCTSCTTCTCACTCCTGCATCCAAAACARGAGTTTGAAGCTTCCTTTTTTATGCAGCAGGAGCTGTTGGAGAATATCTGTCTCACTATAGTCTTACTTTAAATATGCAGGGGTGTAGTGTTGTCTCCCTTCACTTCCCCCAAAGGGATGGGAATTAGGGTGGAAAAGCCCAGTCTCATAAACCGGAGGCAAACACCACGATCACAACTGCCTCCTTGCACATATGATGTGGCTTTTACAGGTGCAGAAAAGGTGGGGATATGGCAGTAGAAATCTTCAGAAATGCGCTTATACAGCAGGGCTATAACAGACCGTAAAGCACAAGCAGCTAACAGTTACATAAATGAATGTCTCCTTCACTCCAATTTTACTGTAACCTGATATGTGCTCCAGAGATATCAAAAGGGTCTAGTTGTTATTCACTTGCAAAGAAGGCCACCTTCTTGAAGGTTTTATGTAGTGCTTTAAATAGAAGCTGTGCACCTACATACCTTTAAAAATCTGCCTTTTCCTTCCCTGTCTTTATGAGCTTATAAACTCAAAAATAGTGCACAGGGCAGCACACAAGTGTCTGGATGTGCAGTAGCTGTTAGCACCACATGGATCTCTCATCAGCCTCTGTACACTCCATAATGGATCTGCAATCTGAAGTTAAGTTCTTTAAGCATATTATAAATAGTATAGTCACACAGTGATGACTATCAGAATTGTTTGTCAGGTCTTTCATGCCGTCATCCATATGTCTGCTATTTAGCCATTGCTTAAATATATATATATATTTCTTGAGTGAGTGTCYATTACTCAAATGAAATGATTCTGCTCTGTGTATTAACTTCGCTACTGCTTCTGGTTTATTTTACTCAATGATGAATCCTGCTCATGTGTTACACTATTTAGCTTGTCTGACCTCTCRTGTTAGGGGCTATTGGCACGCCAAGATGACAATTCAGCAACAAGGAGGGGGCAAAACTTAATTCCTTCTGCAGAGTTCAAACTCAAGTCTGTGAGGACAGACATATTGGAAACACATCAAGAGCCAGCTGGTCTTTTAATTTTTTTTCCCCCAGATTTCCCTTTCGATGACACTGAAAAAAGGAGTATGTTGGGTTTAAATTAGTTGAATACGCTTCTTCTCCAATACACTCTTCCTTTCTACAAGTCTATATGTCCTATCTCCCAGCTATTGTTTGTTCTACTTTATGATGGAAGGATAAAAACCATTTGTTCGCAGGTGTCAGGGTGCTTACTGATATCTAAAACGATCGTTTTTGCACTATATGATATAACAACACCATTAAGATGAGTTACAGTACCTGCACCGTAGGTCCCGCCACTTTGGAGGCAAAAAGGGTAAAAAACTAATTGCTCCTTTTTTCTCATCTTTATCTGTCTCCTGCTATATTTCATTTTCCTTCTCTCTCCCATTCACCAAAATGTCATGCTCCACAAGCTGGTTCTCTGACAAYTTTTTCCTTTATTCTGCAGCCTGTCCTAGAATATGTTATCAAAATCTTCCTAACTTTTAGATCATGCCTTTCCCACGACAAGTCCTTCTGACCTGTTTTTATGTTTCCTCTGTGCAACAAGTCAAGCGTCTTTTCATTTTCAAAACACTGCTTCTGCTTTCATCTCTTCCTGTACCACCCAGATTTTCTATGCCAGCTTCTCTCTTTCCATTCCCTCTCTCACTACTAGCCTTAGTGATCTGAACCTCCCCCCAGTTTAACTGTACCAAGTGGCCTTCCCCTTGTCTTTCCTTCTGAAAATCTACATGTCAGTGGGCCGTAGATGACGCTCAATTATTAAAAAAGAATATGCTAGACAGGGGAAGGGTGGAGGGGCTGTTTTTGTCCAGAGCTTAAGGGTTTGGTTATACTCTGTACGAATTGTCACACATTGCATACTCAGAAAAGCAGCACTGATATGCTCTAAGAAATCTAATGTTGAACAATTTGGAGGTCTTCACATATTTTTGGATCTATTCCACTTGTAGTGGCTCATTTTTTTTTTTTTTCCCCAAAGGAGCACTACAAATCCCCAAGTAAATTTATTTTCCCTTCAGGAATTCATGTCACCAATGGGGAAAGGATGGGATGCTGCACAGCTAAAATTGTGTAACAGCTGTTCTGCTGATATTAAAAAAAAAAAAAAAAAAGGCACAATACCAAGTTATTTCAATTTATGTCTGGATATTCCTTGTTAACTAATTAATTGAAATCAGAAAAATCTGCTTGATCAATGCATGAATAACACAGGAAATGTTTTTGGCAGGTCTTGAAGAACAGTTCTAAGACTTACAAAAATCCTGTCTCCTAGAAAGTAATGTTTTCTAAGAAAATTTTCTTTACACCTCCTTTGTGTACCACAGAAAATAGCTGTCTTTTCCCTAGATAAAGCATTCAGAGATACTTCRTATCAGATAACAAAATGGGTAATTCAGGTAATTCTTTATTTTTCCAAAGAACAGGCAAGTCAAAAAGTATTCAGGGTATTCTGATGCCTCCCTACAGCTCAGATATAAACATGAGAGAGTATAGGTTTTAAAATATGGACTCACATCTGTCTGCCAGTCAATTTTAGTGAGTTTTTAGCCATGATTTAAAGTCCTACAATCTTTCCAACATTGAAGCAAAAATCAAATAACCCTTTCAAATCAATGGCATATCCTCATATGTAGATTATATACATAATCACAGTTTATATAAGACTTAAGACTGTTGACATATCCTTTATGATCTTTAATATTTCTCTCCTGACTATTTGTTAACTTAGGTGTTTAATTTTATGTARTGCAAAAAACAATATGCAAATTTGCTATGCAAATCTACTCTTTATTTACTGACTTCGCACCCTGTGTTTCTTTGGAGGCTGCTATTAACTTGGCTTGAAGTTATGGCTTGGCTGCTACTCTGAACTTTGCCTCAGAGGAAGGAATATGCTTATTTTTGTGACAAGTACCCTTTATTGTCAAATATCTCGAGTGCCCAGACACTCGTGCCCCCTTTAAATTATTGGGGAGAATTTGTTTTTGTCAAAATGTAGAGAGGATGAAACAGCACACACGGGCCTAGATATAATAGCCCAGTAACAGGGGAATAGCACCCTCAGCTATTTCCTTGCTTTTATCAGACAGATTCTATTGCTGAAATGCTATTAAAATAAATGTCCCTTTCCCTACTTTTTTGCACTGAATAGAATGATAGTTTTCATATAAAAAGGGATGAATCACTCTCAGACTTTGAGATGRATTTGTATCTCAAACTGTGCCTTTTGTATACAAAAATTATGACTGAAAAGATGTGAAATATGTTTCTAAAATAGAGGATGGGTATAGCTTATGTAGCTCCATTTACTATAATTCACTTGCATCCTTTTATACATGGCGTCCTTCTCGGAATCATAAGGTATGCWGTGGAAAACTTAGCTCTTTTTCACAATGGGACATATCTGATTTGCCAAAATGACATGAAACTGTTGCATTAGTAAGATGAAAGGCTTTTATCTTGCTCAGAGACACACATACTATAGTCATTTCAATAGATGAAATGTCAAACTGCTTGGGAGTATCAGTTGTGACATATAGACAAGTAATTGCCTTGGGAAGCTCTGAGGTAGTGAGGCTAAGATACTTGAGGATGCAGAGCTGACTAATGCAGATGCTGCATTTTACACCTATTAGAGGTAGGGAAAAAAAAGAAAAAGCTCTAGCAGCTTCTGTGAGAAATAAAGTAAAACTGTAGCTATTTAAAAACTAAAACCCCTTCACATTTAATCAGAGACCTTCCTCACACTCATCCTCATGAGATTGGTCCCACTGGTAAATATTTAATCAGTTACTATGGATACGTCAGTCTCCATTCTTGCATAGTCCTTTGACTGACCAGCAGAACATAGCTGTGTTACAAATGACATGGACAAGCCTATTACATTTTCATAATGTGGGTAAAAATAACATGAATTTAAAATTTAAATTATTCTAAAATATTTCAAAAAATAGTTTTGCTGAAATAATTTTAAACATGAATATTTAAAATACAAAAGCCTGCAAGATATAAATATACAGAAGATATTTTCCATGAAGTCTGAAAAATTCTAAATCTTTACTCTAAAACTTGAACTAATGTACTGATGAGTTTTAAAACATATGCTCATTAACCTCGTATAGATGGAGGCGTAGCTGAGTACCAGTATTAGTACCAGTGATGCTGCCTCAGGCAAAGCAATGGTTGCTTTGCTTAAGATCTTTCTACATAGAATCAGTGCCCTTAGATTGCCTTAATTTCTCCAATTTGGAGGCGTCATGGTAGACAACATGGTAGAAATCAATACAGTTTTTGTAAACTGCCTGACTGATTAACTTTTGCTGACCTATGATAGAAATGTCAGCCTTGTTTTTTTCCTCTCCCCTGGTAATCAACAGTCCCTAATGAACGAGCGTAACAAATGCTAAGATGCAAGTACAAAAGATCATTTGTTTCAAGATTCACAGATCAAAAGGGCACTGAACTGGTTGAAACTGTATGAAAAGGTTAATGACCTCTTGGTAACCTCTGACATAGTAGCGAAAAAATAAAAAACAAAGTATAGAAATTTTTTTAGCATTCTATCTGAATAAGAAAATTAGCTGTGACTATTAGACAATGATTAGTTCTTTTGTTGGTATTTCTTTTGGAGAAGAAGAAATCTACATAGATAAAATGTAATATTTATATTGACAAGCCCCCAAAATTCAGGTCTTTATAAATCAAAGACCGATTATTCCACTTTAGTTTTATCAGTTATGTTATGAAGAACTGGTTAATGCTTATAAAACAGTCGCAGTCATGATTACAGCTAAGTTATAATAATTTTATTACATTCTTCTGTTGACTGCAATTATAAGTCAGCTGAAAATCATCACTGAAGAGCACATTCTGAATATTAATCAGCATAAATAATGCAAGTTTACTATTAAAATGACTCAAAACAAACAGTACCCCACAGGGAATTTCTTAAAATTAATCCTTTTAAAATGTTCCGACTAGGAGTAGCCAACATATTAACTTTAAAGAAGCCTTTGTCATCTGCAAAATATGATTTTATTAAATCTTATTTTTTAATTTAAAACATATATTAAAGCTAGATGACACTGGTATGACCATCTCTTTTGTATTCTCTTATCATTCAAGTTTTTAAAGATTTTTCGTAAACAAGACATATGAACCCTTCTTGCACTTTTAATAATACAATCACAGTGAAATTTAAGTCCTATTT
>NW_028185150.1:8077374-8102199 GCF_003343005.1 Rhea americana
AAAAAAAAAAAAAAAAAAAAAAAAAAAAAAAAAAAAAAAAAAAAAGGTTTGGAAAGATTTCAAACATTGCTCTAAATTCAAACATTGCAAATCACATCAGACAAGCTCAGCGAAATCAGATCAGATGGAACAGCCAAATCAATAACTAGCCCATCAGCCCTTGGTACCATGGCAAAATTAATTGCCAACTAACAACTCTAACATTATCAAGGCTTACTTCAGCTGAAATCAAGAGGTGACGTTTTCTGAGCTGGTAGAACAGGAAAGTCAAGGGTTTCCAAAAGCACTACCTGGGGTAAAAGCCTGTTCTTCAAACATGTTCATCTGTAACTCAGATTATCTAAATGTATGAAATATTTCAGTTTCATTCTTCCTTTGAATAAAGAGTAAGTCATTTACAACATCTCCATGTTGACAATGTCAATTTTCTCCCATTAATTTGTGGCTAAAATATAGCCTCATGGAGCCAGAACTTCCTTCCAAATATCTCAGTGAAATATAGCCTAGGTTGACAAGTTTCTTCTCAAAATATCTTCTTTTTGTCTAAGTATACCTACCTGAAAAACACAGCAGCCCAACAAATTAACATATCACAAGGCTTTATTGCCTGTTATCTAAGCAACAAAGTCCAAATATCTTTTTTCTGTGAAAGGGAAATCATTAATGCAGTTTCCACCTCATCAACCGAGTTCCCAGGCAGCACTCAAGAGTACAAATACTTCTAACATGATTGCCAAAATCTTATGATAGTTAACAGTACCTTTAGAATAAATATTTAAGTACTCTTTTACGTGATTATTATTAATGTAATCTCAACAAAAGCTCAGAAGTTACATTTGCAGTTTTAAAAGCTTGCATTTTGAAAGGTTTTATTTATACACAAGACATACCTTATATTTAAAGTAGATATTGCACTGGAATATAGGATGACTCACATAGGGAATGATTTTTTTTTTTTTTCTTTTAGTTCTGATAACCATATCACACAGTCAGACGGCATGTTCTTAGGGTAAGTGATAAAAAGCTGGTCTCCAAACACATGAAGGAGCACAGACACAGGTGGGCAAACCTGGATAATAACCTGACCTGACTCTTCCTGAGGACCTCACAGGAAGGCCATCAGCGCCATGGACTGGGGAAGATGTGGGTGACACCATCATGATGAGTCAGTGGGACCATCTCTCTCAACAAATCAAGGGAGGTTGCTGCCTTGGGGTACAAGGAAAGCATCTTGGGATTGCACAAGACTTATTATAGGATGTTTAGGAGAACTAAACRCAAGGAAAGGGAGGGATCAAGATGGTTTAGGGACAACCAAGGCAGACAGCTGCTGGGTGACCTGAGGATCCAAGCCTAGCTACTGGAGGCATCCACATTGCATGAATGTATATATTCCCCACTAACGAACCTTCGTGCTGGTCAGCCTGCTGAACAGTGTGTGGYCACTGGCACTGCTTGTATTTGTGCAAGTGCTGTGTATGTCTGTGCTGATCTGTGTGGCCAGCCATGTATACATCTTTATAGATGTTGTTATATGTGTGTTGTTTGTGGGCATATTGGGATGAACATACTGGGCATGTTCATCCTTGCTACTGTTTGGACYTTTGGCAACCTTTAATGAATACAAGCTAATACTAAAAGTAGTTGAAGGCATGGGAGACCTTATAACAAAGAAGCAGTGAAATTCTTTTAATCTAGGGAAATGAAGAAAACATGCAGGAATAGTACATAACCATTAGTTATGTCATCCGGCTTATTTTTTTAGCCTCCTCATCTTACTCTTTCTAATTTCTGGACTGTTAGTCTAGACTATCTTTCTCCTGTGCCTGTTCTATTTGCTTATTTGCCTCTTCAGCCTTAAAAAGAAGAAGAAAAAAAGAAGTAATCATCTTCTACATTTCTTTTTCCCACAGTTCCTGTGGACAAATTCAAGCTTCTTTAAAATATAGATATTAATATACATTAAGATATACACCATGTCAATGTGATTGGAATCACACTCCAAAGTATCCAAAGTGCTCATTAAAGTTGCATCAAATATTAAGCTGGTTCCCAGCATCTCTCCCTCTCCCAGAGATCCAGTCTTTATGGATGATTGTTTACTTAGGAGTATTTCTTTTAAATAATCAGTATCCATCTGCTCTTTCTTTTCTCCTCTGTGATTTTGCTCTTTCATAAACCTTTCTTCTTATCATRCTGCAGATTCTCAGACTTTTGCCTCTGAGCTACTACCATGAGAAGCTTTGTGCTGTGTCACACCAGCTTCCCATCGATGTCTCACAAGCTTCCAGAGATCTGAGTCTGGCAGAGCATTTCTAACCTAAGATTTAATGAGATTCAATATTTTCTATTATCACTTTGTATATGAGGAAGCTCATTATCCTAATTTCAAACTAATCTTCAAGGAAAATATTYTAAATAATCTTATTTTGTGAATATATCTAATCTACTTCATATTATGAAGTAAAAAAAAATCATTTAGTAAATACGAATAATATTAGTCCATCGAGAGAGATAAAAGTGTTTCAGGTTCAATGAAGGTAATACAGAAAGAAAATCCCAAAACAGAAGAAGTTTGATTTAAACATTTGCTGCATTTTAATGCTCTAGATGAAAGGCTTCTATTTGGCAATCTGCAACTAATCTTCAAAAACTTAGTATCGGAGGAAGCTAAAGTCTTTCCAAGGTCATATTTCAAGGGAAAAGGGAGAGTTTAAAGAGTTAGAGTTGAGGAATTTGTTGACACCACGGTCTAAATCCCAGTCTGATTAAAGAAGGAAAAAACTTAGCATATAATAGTTATCTCCAGTCAGATGAATGTGCATACTCCTTGCAAAACATATTATAATTGCATAATCTAAACAACCTCTATGTACATTTTATGATGTAAGCAGGTAAAAAAAATCTTGGAATTAACCCCCCCCCCCAACTATTGAATAAAAAGGCCTTTTTGTTTCAAACAATTTTGAAGATCRAGTACATCATGCTGCTTGGGGTAGACCTTTCAGAAAATTCTAATCTCTAACTTTTTTCATATATATACTTACAGCAATTATTATTTCACCTGCAACTTATACAGTATTAATATTATTCTGGGAACTCGAGAAACAAGATAAAATTCCTAGATCCCCATATCTTAAGTTTGCAGGGATAGCTTAGTTATTTATCTCATTGGAAACTGTGAAACTGCAGGAAACAGAAAAGAATTTTGGTTACACACTTGTCACCAAGGGTGACAGTAGGAAAGAGCAAACAGAGCTTTGTTCTCTAGAGAAAGAGTATCATCTCCAGCAGGACTGAGTCAGAGCAGCATTTTCATTCCCATCTTGCAGGCTTATTGTCTTCTATGCATAATATGATGAACCTGTTACATATGGAACAGTTAAACTGCCATTTATCCCTTTCCGTAACTTTACAAATATGGACAATCATCTGCTAATGATGACTCCACCACATCAAAGAAACCACAAATAAAAATGTTCCTTATCTGATTAAAAAGGCTTTTCTTTTCCTATATCTGGGCTTCACCTACTTTCATTCTAGAAGGCAATGATCTTACAACTTTTATCTGTAATGCCAAAGTTCTTGGCTTTGTTTAGTGTTAAATGATGATTGAACACTATGTTTGCTGTTAAATTTTACCTTCTCAGTGGTGCTTCCTCAGCGAAAAAATATTATTACGGTTAGGATTCATCTCACCTTAATTTAGATATTTAGTAGTTGTCTTGCCTCCCTTTATAGTACATGGCACTTTCATTTGGCAATTCATCCCATATTAAGACTGGTGTCTGCTGTAATTGTACGGTCGGCTCTGGGGGTACCTATTTTTTTTTTCTGTGTTGGCTATAAAGAGAGTTTAAATTACTAGCTTAGATTTAGAAAAATGATTTGGATGTGCTTAAGTTTAATGTGACTATGACACCTTCTGTGCCACTGTGAAACTTGGCATTTGGCCTGTTTCTCAAAAGATATAATCATGTGTTTACTCAACGCTATCAAGTCAGCCACTAAACTATCTCATCATTTTTTTCCCCAAGACTCCTTAAACTTTTCTTTAATACTGTTAAGAGGATTGAGTGCCCTACCCTAACACTTCTCAGGGTAGGAAGGCCTTCAGACAGGTGGAACCCTGAAACATTTAAGAAAACAAGGAAAGTAACTGCTCCTATCTTTCAAACACTTTTGCCTTTAGTGAGAAATAAAAGTTGGCATCGTCTCGGTGGAACTCCTGATTATAGTCTCGTACATAAAGGACTCAGAAATATGTCAAAGGCCTCCCATTACTTTTAAATGAGTTGGTTCTGTCTTTGTCCTGGAAGGACTGTAAGAGAAAAGTGGATTCTCTGTGAAACTTTGCTCAGTTGTTACACAGTGTCTATTATAAGACACTATGGATTAATAGTCAGGGCAAATGCCATTTTTGAGGATGGCAATGCAGTTGACATTTACCTCAAATTCACAGAATTTAGAGATGGAAGTGAAAAAGAAAGAAAGACAAAAGCTCCATTAGTTTAACCAACTCACCTCCTGCCATGAATTTTGCTTCTTACAAACACATTTCCTGGTATATTGTACAGCCCAGTTTTAATGTGCCAAAATGATGGAACTTCCATCACTCCTTTGGGATCTCTCTGTACTGCTAATTGGCTTACAACAGACAATACTATGGAACTAGAAAGCTGAAGGGCAAAGTTTAATTTCTGACCTTTAATTTTATTTCTGTAATTCGAACCAACTTCGTGGCAGTAAGACTTGGTAAATTTTTTCAGCTTTCATTCAGTCTCACCTGCTGATTTCTATCAACTTCTGCCTAGGTATTCTGTTGTAAAATTCTGTAGGCTTGTAAAGATAAGTTGTATTTCTTATAAATTAATGCAAACATTTAAAAAATACAACCATCTCATAGACAATTGGACTGAAAAAATAAGGAATATTCTAATATTGGAAAGCAAGTCAAAAGAAAAAAATGATTGAGGATTAGGAACACATGAGTAATCTTCTTTGCCCTTCTCCAAAAAATAGCTATGACTCCGACTCGTTTTATTTTACCAATGCCACATTCACAGGAACTACATTTCTCTGAACAAGCATTCAATGTCACTAGTGAATTTTCTTGAGCTTTCAGCAATATATTTCTTTATACATTTGAAAGACTGGTTTAGTTGGAAAATTTTTGGTAATTATTCAGAAAATCTTGAAGCAATAGCACTGTACTTTGTAATGACATGGTAGTTGCAGTCATAAGAAATTCATTAAGTCACTAATGGAAATTCTAATCCAAATGAGAGCAGGTTCTCTTTTTCTCTGGGACTTTTTCTGGTAACTATTCTGGGATGTGTGGAAACATCAGTTAAAACTTCTACTATAGCTGATCCACGAGAGTTTGGTCTTCCACAGTCTGGGTAAATCATCCTCTGTTATTGAAATTATTCACTTTTTATGCAAAAGCATACATTAAATGAAATAGAAAGATAATTCTGCATTGCAAGCAACTCTACCAGTCTACATGTGGTAGTATAGTTCTAGGTAAAGAATGATTATTCTGATACATTGCCATTTCTTTTTCTCTATCTTAGAGGAGAAGAAACACAAGAAACAAACAAAACTCCTCAGCTTTAAATAATCTTGGATTTCCTCCAGGACGAAATGTACAATTTTTTTTTTGTTGGTTTTGTTTTTGTTGTTTTTTCTGCTACCAAATCTTATACATTTCACAGGATGACAGAAACATTTTTTGTTCTATGTAGAACTTGAAGATTTTTTAGCAGGAATCCTATTTCCTTTATTTTTGCTTAGTTTCTTGGATATCTGTCTGTGAAAAAAGATCTGAATCAAAAACTATATTCTACATACAGAAAACACAACTTTCTTCTGAAGGCAGCAATTCTGATCACCTATTTCTTGCTTTATTGCCTAGGGAAAATTGGGATCACTAATTTTGTCTTTGAACTACAAGCTTCTGGCCTCTATCCTTCCCAATAACTTGGACAGTTATCAGAAGTGAGTGAACAGACAGGCATGATGGACTCAAGGTGTCTAGAAAGCATCTTCTGGACAAATACGTGAGAGTTATTTACCAACGTAAGTACCTCAAACTATTGTCATGGTGTCTTCCAGTGGTATCAATGGTAAAAGTGAATTCTCTTGAGGATGAAGGATGGAAAGACTCTTTCCAAATCAAATATCACATTCTTATGCCCCACTTCATCAGCATTGCTTAGAGAAACCTTTTGGCTTTGGATTTTATTCATCTTGGCTGCCACTCCCTCGAACATCCCACTTTAAGGTGAGTGTTGTTCCAGCCTAACTTGAAAAGAGAGAGCATGTGTTTTTTAGGAGGACAAAACAGGTTTAAGGAAACCTGCTGAGGAAGGCTCCATATGTGCATTTCCCAGTGGGAAAAGTTTTCTATTCCCATGGGTCAGTGTGTCTAGCACAGCAAGAGATCTAGAAATCCTATCATCTGTTAAACAGTTGGATCTGACACAGATGCTCAGTTTGCACTTACATTCACACACATACACATGCACAAAAGGAATTTGCCTTATCCACTAAAAAGACTTGAACACTTACTAGGAAACTATTTCAAAAGAAATTCTGAGAAAAACTAACATTCAAGTTCAAAGGAAAAAAAATAGCAAAATGCTCACTGATGCTAGAAAAGGGTCTGTTCTTGCCAGTTCAAACCCTGTTTCGGGGATAAAAGTCTGTGAGTGAATAATTACATTGGGAAAAGTTGTGCACAGTCAGTTTTGGATTTTAGAATGAAAGCAAGTGGGAATTTGCATGATTTGCTGCACAAATAATTTTCCTCCTATAATACTGTAGTTTTGAGGTCTTAGTTTGTCATAAAGCCTTATAAAAATTTATTACTGAGGAATATTGAACTTTTGCTGTAAAATCACTCAGAATTACCCCAGTATCAACCAGTTAACATAAGTTTAGTAATATTTATTTGTAAGGAAAGACAAATAAATATTTTCAATAAGTCATACACAGTGAATTTAGAGGGAATTATTATCTATTGCTTGAGGAAAGGAGACAACACAGCAAGTCAAAAGGAAAGCAAGATGGGAACTTTTTTTTTTTTAATGGCTGTGGTGATCATTTTGTATTAGTACAGTAATGAGCCAATTAGTAAAAGGCTGAATGGACAGGGACAGTATGCCAGTCTTTCTGCTTGCTCACCCATCAAATAAGAGCATTTGCCATTGTGTGTGTGTCTGTGTGTGTTTGTGTGTGCGTGCATGCGCTTGC
This sequence comes from Rhea americana, assembly GCF_003343005.1. Taxonomy (NCBI): domain Eukaryota; kingdom Metazoa; phylum Chordata; class Aves; order Rheiformes; family Rheidae; genus Rhea; species Rhea americana. Next base: position 8,084,632 of record NW_028185150.1, read on the forward strand.
GCATATCTTCATGTTTTTGACCAGCCCTGCAGTGATTTAAAATACCACAGCTGCAGTAGAGTGCTCACAGTGCAGCTAGCCATATTTCAGACAGCAAATACATGTCAAAAGCACAATTGTGCATGAGACAAAACCATGCAATACTGTACTGGGAAGTAGGCCCACATAAGATGGAAAAAAAAAATCAGTTGAATTCTACGTACCCTTAGTTCCAGTTTGTGTTAAAAACTGTTTTGCGTATTATTCCCTGCAAGTCCTGTAACTAACTCTCTAAGAGCAGAAAACATATACTAGTCCTTCCTTAAATTCACCACCTACACAGACACATTGCATCAGGTGTGTGCCCACGAGGACTATGAAGCTACAAATGAGAGCCACTCATTCAATCTGAAAGACCAATAGCTGCACCTACAACTTTGTGAGTGCTGGAAATTTCTTCCTTCTAGCTCAGGCCTGCAAACTATACTCGCAAGTGAGAGAGGGTGTGTGGTGGGCAGATGGGACAATGTGAAGGGGCAGTGAAAGAGGTACTAGAGAATGCACACTCTCCTTACAAATCATCAGGCTCCTGACAAGGTTGTACCTCTGCAGGTGCAAATTTTCATGGGCCTCTAAATATCAGCATCAGCCCCAAATTCCTGTGTGGCTAACAACCTCCGTATTCTTCGTACTGCATAATTTTAACCCAGATGACAAAGATATTTAAGCTTTATTTAGAACATTTGCATTAACACTCATTGATGTATTAAGTTGAGCAATATTTTAAAACGATGTATTGTTCCTCTGAGAAACACTTTACTCTCAAAATAATCCATGAATTGATTTATGGAGCTTTTTCCAGACTAGGTTTGAATAAGACTACTTTCACTGAAACTGTGGGCTCAACTAGGATCAAGGAGAGCAAAATCTGATGCTGATTCGTGAATGAAGATGTGACACTGGTATTTATTCACCCTGTTTTCCATTTGATGGCATTTCTCTGAGGTCACAGTTGCAAGTCATTTTATTCAGAGAGAAAAGCTGCATCAAGGGAATGAATATGCCAAAAGTGTTTCTAACCTTTGGTAAACTGTCTATTCTTCTACAGCTTTCTACGGCATCAGCATGGCTTTGGGGGCCTTTGACAAACACAGCTATACAAACGTGTCTGTAAATCACTGGTGCACAAATAATTTCTTGGTTACTTGCTTCCCTTTGAGAATGCTGTTAACAAGCTGCTTCTGCTTACTTGATCCCTGACCTTGTAGCAGCTTTGGGCTTCTTGCTCTCCTTTCCTCTTGTATGTATAATGGTTTAGTTAGTTATAAGGTTAAAAAGGCAGGTGGGAAAGGATATAAATTTGATCACGTATTACAGAGGATGCCAGTAAACTAACAAGAGTTCCAAGAGAAGACAATATCTCAGCCCCAGAAGGCTAATAATTGATTTTGTTACTAGGCAAGCACTTGGAGTTTTCAGAAGTTATAAGCAGTATTCTGTCAGATGTCTGTGTAAAGGCCTCATTGTCGCTAAGTGATTGACCAGACATTTAACCTTAAACCAATATTTTGCTATAGCAATTTTTTCATTGTCCTAAAGATAAAAAAAGGTCATATAAAGATATTTCTGTCAATGATGTAGCTACACAAACTACACACAGAAGAAATAAGTGCCTATCTGTATTGCTGGTTTGATAAACAGAGCTTCAGGCTACCTATAAGCTCCTGCTTATACCACAGTGAACATACAGTTATGCCCATGTGAAAATTTTTAATAGAACCTATAAACTCTACTATGCATAATGTAAGACAGCAGTCATCTGTACTCACACCTCTTAATAAATAAGCAAAGAGATCATTTATGTCATCATCTGCTCTCATACCACAAGCTTCACATTAAGGCTGGAACCTGGTAGGTTTTGACTTCACTGATATATTGCTATTAATATTCTTTAGTATGTGTTTCAGAAGGGCTGTGGACAAGCAGCAGCACTGTGGCTAAGTGTCTGTATTTGCATATGCAATTCTTTTTGAATATTATACTAAATGGGGACTCTATGGACACAAAATAAGACAAAGTGTCCCCACAACACATCCTTTCTGCAGTAATTCTCAGTGAAAAGATGTAGACTAAAAACAGGTGCCTTCTGAGTGAAATACAAATTCACACTGTCCTTCTTCTCAAAGACTGAAGTGCCATCTTCAACATCAATATTAAGTAGTTATCACTTTCAATTAGATGCTTAGTTTCTACCTAGCAAGAAATTAGAACATCAAGTCTCTGGTCACTTCCTCCTGGACTGCAATTAAAAAAAATGTTTTAGGTGTCCTTTTCACCTTCCGTCCTGCTTACTAGTTTTGTGGTTACATGCTCACCTGTCTTCAAAGGATTGTTTCTACAAGACATACATAATTTTAAGTGGTACTGAGCAACTATTAATACCAGGACTTCCACGGGTTATTGCAGAATCAAGCCCCATGTACAGAGCAAAAAGGGACTAAAACCACCAATTTTAAGTACCAGAGTCATTGTGCTTACCCCAGTATGGAGTCATGCACAGCAGCCTGTTCTGGAATCATAAAAGGAAAACAAAGAAAAAAAGAGTTAATTGAATCATTACTTTGTGCTCCAGCAGGTGTGCTGGCCTCACAGTTGTCCCATCAGCACTTGCTAGTATAGGTTACATAAGCATCAAGTAGGAGGACTAAAGGATCTTGTTTTATGTAAATGAACCTTTCAATTTCAATATTCTGGTTATTCCAAAGGAAACTTGGTGGAGACAGCAGCAGACTAGAAAAAACAAGTGATTCTGTATCATTAAGATGAGCTGGCTAAAGTATCAGAGAAAATCAGACATCATAGATACCAATTTAGATGCAAGTTCAACTTCAGATTCCATACAGCCCTCAAATCAAGCTGCTAACTTGAGGTTCACTTTCTACCTCTCTGCCTCCAGTGGGAAAAGCAAACGCAATATAAAGTTAGTCATTAACTGTCCCTATTCTTTCTTCTCCTTCTTTTATTCAAAGAAATTATTTTTGTGGGATTTCTGGCTCATGGGAGAGCTGCCTCTAAGGAGAGAATAATGATCCTATAGGGAATTTTTCTCTCCCATAACCATGGTTTTAGGCAATATTCACCAGGATGTAGGAGGCAAAACTGCTGCAGTTTTGTTTCTTTTAGAGTTCATTAATCAGCGTCTCATTTTAGTGTCCTTTCCAGTTACTACTACTCTCAAACTTCATAACTCAACCAGCTCATTTTTGCCAACTTAGGATCAGCATAAAAAGCAGCAGGCAAAGGAGAATTCTTTTCTAATTTTAATATGATATCCCAGATGATTTTAAGTTCTGTTTTCCAGATGCCATACAATAGCAGACCCCACTCGACAGACCTAGTGAATCTTCATCAGAATTGTCTTTAAGAATGTCCAGATTTAACAGTAAAAAAGGGACACCTTCAGTTTAAATATAATTCCAATGCTTTTGGAAAAGATTAAAAGAAAAAAATCTATATAGATAAAAACATTTTTAAAAAGTGTCTAAAGCCCTCATAGCTAATATATTGTTGTATAAAGAAGCAAAATAAATGTAGTGATGAAATAACAATACTATCTTAAAACAGAAAGCAATAATCTTGACAGTAAGAAGCATACAAACAAATATGTCAGAGTACGCTTGTTTTTAAATTATCTTAATTTTCTAAAACTTCTAGTTATTATTCTAACACAAATATTTATTATTAGGCATCAAGACTGCAAAAGTTCCTCAAAGGCTTTTTATTTGTTTGAATTTCTAGAAAGAAGAATAGTTCATTTTACATGAAGTATTACTGTCCAAGAGTTAGAAATATGTTTTTCCAAAGACACATAAAATTCACATTAAACAAGGCTTTCTTTAAAATATAAAATGTTAATGGAGGGCAAATTTTCAGTGATTAAATATAGGGAATTTTAATTACAGCTTTATTTTAGTTTTACTATCCAAACACAAACGTGCTACACAATCTACTCAGTCACCAAACACTAGCCTGATTACCAACCTGATTTTCTGTCTTTTTCAATGATTTCTCTGAAAACTATTTCTCAAGGTAACAAGAGCTACCCATGAGATATATTTGGCAAATAATTTCAAGAGTGAACCAGACAAACATAAGTCATTTGTCAATAATTTCTGACAAGAAAAAGTAATCAAAATGAATGAATCTACTAGAATATATCCAGAGCTGACAATGTGATGTATATATTTGTGTATTTGTTCAAATGTTTTTATTTTTAAACAAAATCTGTTCTCTACGTGATAATACTGCCATAAAATATCATTGCATTTTCATTTTTTAACTGTTGTGTTAAAAAAAAAACCCTAAAATCTACAAGCATAGTTTGAGACACATTAAAGTTTATCTTATAGCTAATGTAATATTTATCTACATAATTCACATAAGAAGCAGCTTATTGCTTAGTTTGTCATGCAATCTATTTCTACAAGTGAACATAAATAGACTTGGTAGCAGTTCTGTTCATTCCTTTTAGATATGCATTTGGTAGGAGAAAACCCTTCTGCAAAGAAATCAGCACAGAGAGGACAAGCTTGCTTTCAGCTTGTGGGGAGGGAAATAATCTTTACACATGAGATATTTGTCCTTGTTGATATTATTTATTGTAAATGGGCTATCTCTGAACACTCAGATAATTTTTAGGTGATTTTGAATCTGTGCTGGTAAAATTTTGCAGTCTTTTGTTACCTCTCAGTTGTTATTCTTCATTTTATTCTTCACAAGTGCAAAAGTAATGACCCACTTCTTGCACAGTTGATTATTGTTTGAAATAGCCACAACTTGATTTTAGGACAACTGAGATAAAGAAATGCACCTCTTGAACCCCATGGGTAAATGAGAGACTCTCGTGTTATTTTATTATCAGCTGGGCAAGACTCTGAGTAGCTTATCTCAGTTGGCCATGGTCTGAGTGAGGAGCTGGCCAAAACAACCTCCTGACCCAACTTTCTTTGTAGCTCTTTGTTTGGGAGGGAAACAATTAAAAGAATTTGAATTTAGCTGCATTCCTCTGGGACCACACAAAGCCCCTTATTTCCACAGGCTCTATGTTGTTATGTCCTCTAGACCACCACAACTGTTAGATCTGTGTGGGTAACGTGTACTTTAGGATTCTGACTTCGGATTTTCCCAGAGAAACATCAAATCTCACACTTAGATTTGATGTTTCCATTGGAATTCATTTGTTTTGATAAGTTGTTTGAAGGTCAAAGGCAATTTAAACATTGCACAAACTTAAGCAGTTTGAAACAACAAGCTTTGCAGGCAATTCAAAAGCATAACGAAAAGTCGGATAAAAACATTGTAGTTATATATACTGTTTTAACCCCCCCAGAGTCAAAACATATCTTCAGAAGGATTAGTCAGATGATTTCAGATTTTTTATAGCGGTGGATAGAGGCGACAGTGCTTAATGTCATTATTAGTTCAACTTATAAGGCTTTACTGTAAATAGTTCCCCCTTGAGATTGCACTCAAAAAAACAGTGTACAGGGTCTGTAGGCGACTTCTAATATAATAACTACATTTTATAGTAACTAGATGCACAGAAACAGATTCTCAGTAAGGATGTATTTCACAGCAGCCTTGGACAAAGCTACGCAAAACTGTATTCTAAGCCATGTCATCAGTTCAACAGTACAATGAAGAAAACTAAAGTTCATGTTCTTTAAAAAAAGACTATAAACTGCTCTTAGTTAAGTCTGTAAGTTCTTTTAGAAGTTACAGACAAATATTTTGAGGAATATCTGGATTTAGTGCCATCCTATTAATGGGAGTAACTAGAATTAATTGACTGAATTATTATAAGGAGAAAGACCTAAAATTATTGTTGTCTAATATCCAGTTCACCTTTTTGAGTGCCCAAGACACCTCTATTTTGAGAAGTGCTGACTAACTCTCTATTTAATCGTTCAGACAACTTGACTTTCAGGAGCTAGCATTCAGTTAGCACTCAGGTTGAAGTTGAATATAATTCTGTATCTGCTCTCTTTACAAATAAACAGATTGTTCAGAAGTAATACCAAATTTCTTAAGAATAAGATATGTGAAATAGTTTTGCATTAATGCATATGCTCATCATTCAGCACTTTTAATAATTAAGCCACTTCTGTAGTCATTTGAACATGGACTTAGGTGTCTAACCTTAGGCATTTGTTTTGGGTGAAAAAATAAAAAAGAAAGAAAAAGAAAGTTTATTCAGGAAGCCATGGGAAAATAGGATGACCTAGTGAGACTTTGGGATTCACAAAGGACTTTCCTATGGGACCTTTTAATTCAGCAGTCTCTAACAGCTAGATTTGAAACTGGATTCTAATTATACTTAGTATTCCAAGATGATTTCTGCAGGAACAGGCAAGAAATTGAAAAGTTCCTCATTGCTGAAGGGAAAGCATCACGTTTCCCATTTGTCACCATTTTCTTTTTATTTATAGTGCTAGAGGAAAGAAATTACTGCTAGCTCCATCTAAAGGACCTACAACAATAATACCTATTAGAAAGGGGGTGAATGGTTTAAGATACAAAAAGAAGCAGCAGGAATCTATGCTCAAACTGTATGAGACGTTTGAAAAAAGTAGGGATATTTGGAGGATCAAGTAAAATATTGCAGATGTAGGCTGCAGTTACCCTATAGTTCATAAGCATTTACATTCAGAGTTTTTTATTCAAATTTATATTATTGACAGTTAAGATATTATTTAAATTTTAAGGACTAATCTACAAAAGCAAAAGTCTAGAGACTTTTAATTGTGTTGAATGCTCAACCTACCATACGGAAAATTTTTCTTTTCTAACTATTTCTAAACATGAGAAGCATGACTACAACAGAATCATTAGAGACTCATGATCTGTATTCTTTCTGGAAGTACAACAAATACTGTCACCTCTTTTTTTTTTTTTTAATGGATAGCAAAACATTAAAAACTCCAAATAACTTCTGTGAACATGATAGGATACTGAGGCTAATGGATTCTTTTCCATGCTTTCTTAGCAAATACTAGAAAAAGCTAGTATTTTCAGTCTCCTTTCTCAAGCCAGAATCAACAACACAAAAATGGCATCCCTTTTATTCCGCCCTCAATGTTTAGTTTCGGTAATGGCAAGGCAATATTGACAAGAATATACAGCATTTTGCCACACAAAGTCAACACTACTACAGACGGAAATTCAAACTCTGCTTGCTCCATTCTAGATCTATATAAGTAGGCAGATAGGAAGGATTGTAAAGATTTTGAGGTTCAGTTCATGTCACTTAAAAGCGAAATAGCTTGTGTATACGGAGACAGTGTAAGAAAAGTATCTACAGATTTTTGGTGCACTTAAAGATCATCTAAGCTTCAAGGTTCTGATTCTGTTTTTTAACCAAAACACTCCTCTCATTTTTCTTACCTGTAGGTCTCCTTTGACATATAATTATTTCTTAGGGGCAGTACTGGAAAGTAAGAATTTTCCGTATGCCCAGAGATTCCTCATTCATTCTGTGTTTTCTATTTAAATGGAAATATCAAAATGTTCTTACATTGTGAGCCCTTGTGTATGCTTTTTAAATAGCACAGTGTTTCTACTTTTTCAGGAAAGGAAAATCTTCTTTATTTTAATAATTCAGATGCTAAGGAAGAAGATCTGCCCCTGTGGTGCCAGGTGGGCTGGGAGAGACTGTGTTAGTGCAAATGCATTTTGCATTAACATGTCATCAAAGAGTTCAAGAGAGGAAAGAAGCAATTTATTTTAAGTGTCCATGAACACCTATGGAGAAACATATGACATCTCTGAATACCAAATGAAGTCATTATGATCAGTGATACTCTAATGAATACCAAATGAATCTGTAATGAGAGGACCCTAAGCATTATTTTGATCAATTATGTCACAATACTGTGGGAGTATATCAACAGTATTTGTAGGCTGTAAGCTCTACTCTGACTTTTAACTATATAATTAACATGTTCATCATTTTTTCTCTACTGTAAGAGGGGTGCAGAAATTACTATATATTTGATAAGCATTTATGCTAGAGTCCAGGAATCCCTTTAGCTTTAGCAGTCTCTCCCTTGCTCAAGAAATATATTTCTTTTTTTTTTTTTTTCAAAAAAAGGAAGAAAAGGTCAAATATCATGAACTGTAATACAATTTTTCCATCTGAAGATGACAGAAGATTTTCTACAGGACACAGACACAAGCATTGACAAGAAAAGTTTATCAAGATAGAGTGAGATATATCCATGAAATAATAAATGGTCTAATAGTACACATCTATGTAATCAAGAAAACTCACAATCAGCTCCTGGCTGACAACGAAACAGATAAACCTTAGCCTTCTTTAGGTCAGATAAGAACTCTTTATTCTCTCTTCATCCTTGACACCAAATTCCTTTGACAATATGGAACAGAAACATCTTTGCAAGATGACAAAGCCATGCATCTAAACTCAGATTCACATATATAGTTTCCCATAACCCTTGAGGTATAGAGGTATACAACACTTTGTTGTAAAGATCTTTTTAAAAGGACTTTCATCCACAAATCCTCACATCACTATGAACAGATTAACTTATGCTCTGCTGTTTGTTTTGAATTTTGTCATTGAATATTTGACAGCTTTCTTCTCTGACTAATTTGCCAAAACTTGCTCGTAAAATATACGTCCCTTTGAAACAAATGTTATGGCAAAGACACCAGCCAGTTGCTATAATTCTAGCTGTACAACAACACAAACTCAAATAAGTTGACTAGTTACAAATTTACATGGAAAGAAATGTTTTCTCCACTAGTGCTCTGATTTTAAGCAAAAAATAAAGCAATTGACACTATCAAGTATCAACTGACACGATACAGGCAAGAGGTACATCAAGAGGGGGTGGGAGAGGGGGAGAGGAAGAGAAGGAGAGGGAGAAGGGAGAGAGAAAGGAGGGAGAAGGGAGAGACGAAAGGCGGGAGAGGGGAGGAAGAGAAGGTGGGAAAGAAGGGGGGAGAAAGATGAGGGAGAGAGAAAGAGAGAGAGGGAAAGAGAGTGAGAGAAAGGGAGAGAGAAAGAGAAGGCAAGCAAAAGCAGGGAGGGGCTGAACCCACGGTGTCCTCCATGCCCAGCAGCAATGCAACATGCTTCTGCAGCAAGGTGCTGATCAGTTGCTGATTTCCACCAGCTTCCCTGTCAGGCAGCCAGCCTCCTTCCCCTTCATACAGTCATTGCCTTCCCATCTACCGGCTCTGCAGGACASGGGTCAGGGCATAAGCAGTCAAATCACATTCCTCTCCTCTCTCCAAGACATATTTAGCTATGATGAGCTGAAAGCACCTGCTTGCCACTCACAAAGGCCTTAACATAGCCACATTAAAAATTCCCTCCTTTAGTTTACTCAATCACTATATTCACCAGGTGCACCAAGGAATCACTCCCCCTCTGGGCCAGTGCAAGGGATAGATTAATTATGCTAATCATCCACTCTAGGCAGCAAATGCACAAAACATCCACCTCTTCCATTCCTCCAGCCAATTCTTTTCCATCTACAGTTCTTACCTCTGGGTCTTCTCACTGTGCCTGACTTTACACACATCCGGGATCTGGAGACAGTATCCAAGCTTTTTCTCTAATCATTCACTGCTGTCAGCGCATGTCAGGAAGCTTTGTTTTTTTCCAAGCTACTGCTAATCTTCGTAGACTTGCTAGCTTTTCAACGTTAACTCTATACTCTTAATAGTTACATTCATTTCTTTTCAAACTAGTCCCTATCCACCTTCTTTTCCCAAACCTACTGTAGAGTCAAAGTTCAAGATTTTTATGCTTACTGCGATCTCTTTTTAGTTTATTGGTAGCCTTTCATGCCCCCTGGTCACCTATAAAATAACTTAGTCTTTTGTTATAAAGCTCCTGTTTAGTAAGCTCTGGAGGCTACTAACTCCCCCCTCCCCTTTTTTTTTGAAACTAATAACGTATTCATAGGTATCCAATAGCAAGTTAAATGGTACCATGTGCAATTCATTTCTCAAGGTTCAGTATTTCTTAACTCTGGAATTTTAGATATCATGAATTGTGGATAAGGATTGATTCTACTTTTTTTTTCCTTGTTTGGTTGTTAATTTGTTTATATTTTCAATACAGTTATGTAGTGGAAAATTTTTCCAGCGGTGCTATTTGTTGTAGCAAAATTTTGTATTGGAGTTTCACCTTTTCTTAAAAATGGTAATATTTCTRCTATTCAGTGCTGGAAAGCAATCTATAGTAAATTGAACGAATTTAAGCTGTGCACACTGGAATGTGCACAAATTTCTTAAYTGTGATAATTTAAAGGTCAATATTGTTGATTATTTCTATAGTGACTGTTTTAGCAGAAACATTCAATTATTTCTCAATTCTGTCTGTTTTTTCTAATCATCAGAAATCTCATTTGCCAGGTACACAATGAATAACATATCCCTGTTTCTTTCTTCAAGTGTTTAGATGGTCAGTGTAAATGTTCTCTGGATACTGAAGTGCTCAGAGAGTGTAACTTAAATTCAATCACAGCAAAAATAATGCTAGGCCTGCTCTTCCAGATGCTATTATTCATTTCCATTTTTTACTCAAAAAACACTCTTTTTTAGATATAAATGAGACTGACTATGGAATGCCAGTCTGTCACACCTCAGTACCACAAAAAATAGGCATCTTGCCATCAAATTTATGTCCTGTTTGACAAGGCATTGTCCAGAATAGATGTTTGAAAATACATAATGTTAGATAGAATTTAAAATGAAAATATATAGTGGATGTGTTTGTAACTTAAACTGAACCTACCTAATTCTTTTAACATTAGGATATGAATAATTTGTACCAGTACATAACACAATAATTTAGGTGTCACAGTCCTTTTGTTGGTGCTTGTTAGRATACTGTACTGGCAGATTTTGAATCAAGCGACCTTCGCTAACCCTCATACCCTGCTAAGCCAGGGACAAAGTGAAAAATCAAGGTCATTTTTCAGCCTGTGTTAACTAGAATGTCAATTACTCTTTTGCTCTGCCACAAAGCAGTCACAGAGAGTTAGTGCATGGGCTCAGATGTGAGCACATGGAGAGGGACAGCCTCAAGATATATTCAGTCTGCTGATGTCAATGTATGCCTTTCTAACCCTGTTGGCAGTCAATATGTAATTCCAGGTTTGGTTCATTTTTCAGGCTTTCAACAGTTAAAACAAAACCACTCAGTTGTGCTTCCTTTTTAAATCAGATGATTATTTTTTTCAAAGTTCAGGCAGTGAAAATGTTTCCTCACTTTTTCCCATTAAATAAGTATTCTCAGGGATACTACATAGACATCAGCTATATAAGGCCATTTCCCCTTAAGTGCTATATCCTGTTCACTGTAAAATCATAGATAAAACAACTGAGTCAGAATTTCTATTACAAAGTGGGTCTGGCTATCACGACTCGTTCTGGGAAATTTCCATAACCAGAGTAACATAGACTCACTGCAAACTGGAGTCAGTCGGGAAGAAGAGGGATCATAGGGACCTAGGCCACAGGGCACCCAGGGAACAAGCAGAAATAGGTGATCCCCAGGCATACAGTTGTAACACCAGCGTGCAGCCTTCTGAGAGAAGAGCACTGCAAGAACCATCCACGGGCAAAATACCCTCTTCTGGGCTCCTTTTTCGATCCAGATCGCGAAACACTGTGATTGATATCAATAGCAGTGATGTTACTTTGACTGCCCCTGTACCTCGTACAAGATGGACAGCCCAACAGCATCGTACGTTCTCTAGCAAGATAAAGCAACATGCAAACTGGAGCTCATGTCTAACTCCTCTAATTGSTAGTTACCACTCTGAGGCCTTCACTTACTGTGGTTCTCAAAGAACTTCCTCCACCCCACCCCCCAAAATACTGTCCTAGAATGTTTTAATTGAGGTACACCGTTAAAAATAAAAGTCCATTCGTATTGATAAGTAAGAGATAGAATCCCTCTTATTTGATGTAYTTTATATGAGATGGCAGTCACACTGAGATTGAATACATTATTGTCCTAGGCTAGAAAACTTTGAGTTATGAGGTCAAGTTATTGTATGAATAGCAAGAAAATCACTTAGAAGCTGAGATATAGGCAATATAATATTTTATATATATATATAGATATACATATATATTTTTAGATTAATTCAGCTTAATTCAGTCATTCAAACAATGCCAGCATTTGACAAAGAATAGATTCTAAAGGACAATTTGTCTGCTGCTACAGACAATTTGTTTCTGACACTGCCCTACAGTGCAGCTCCCGTTACTCCTGCTTCCCTGCATCGTTACAATCCCAAGCAGTCTTTGACTTGCTGGACAACTGCAGCCATGCTGATCATCTTCCAGGGAATCCAGCAGAGGCACAAAGATGATTTGTACATATTATCCCTGCTGACTGGGWACAAAGTTCATTTTACAGAGCTAAAGAATCTTGTAGTACTTTGTGAACCTTCTTGCTCACGGGTAGGCTAATGAAAATCTCTTAGCCCTTATAATGGGAGATAAAGGTAAGTGCTTGTCAAAGTTAATGGCATTCGTGATGGGAACTCAAGGTTTAGTATTGGATTTATATGAAATATGTGACTTGAGGCGTAGCATAAAAAGACATAAAAAGCCTGTTKTGGGTCACGTCCACTTGTATCTGGTCACCAAGAATGGATTATTACAACTATTTTTATTTCTATATGTACTAAAGTAATCTTTTAACAGCCTTCACCAGGCTATTTTTTCTGCCTAAGTACCCAAATCATTCTGCAGGAGCAAAGAGCTGCTAAATTAGAATATCTCCTAGGAAATGTAAATAGTATTTGTTAACCAGAAACAATAACACCATTGTCCCCCATTCCTTCAGCATTCACTAGCCTCAACAAATAGTACATGGCCATTTCTAGATGCCCAGTGGTTCTATTTGAACTTTGGAGTGCTGCTCAGACCCTTGGTTCAAGTTTGTGCTTCACTTCCCTCTTGCCACATTATAGGCTCCAAACCTGGATTTCATACAATCTAGCTCTCCCTGCTAGCCTTAATTTTCTTGGGGAAGAAACCATGGCAGATGAGCTAGAAGGAAAATATTCTGACTTATGCCCAAGCCCCCAGTATGGACAATCAAGAAAAGGAGTCTCTGAGATGCACCAAGCAGTGTATGTGTGGACTATGGGCTATGTCATGAAGATCCACTAAGCTCTGGTGAAGCATAATTCATTTAAGGTGAAGTTGGWGACTGATTCTGGCTAAAGCATAACATTTATTGGACCTGTTTACAGAGGAATACATCTGAAGACAGATTTTAATGTCATCTTTTAGTTTTGTAAAGTTAACTTTGAAGACTTATTACTGCCCTGTATTTCAACATTGTTGAGTTAAGGAGAATGGAAGAAATCATATGCACCCATGCCACTCAGAGGGAACACTCAAATAATTCTCACTAAAAATGCTGCCTATTTTCACATTATATTTCTTCGCATATTTTAATATTCTACCTTGTTTACAATATGAGTGATTTCCCATCACACTCCATAAAATTTAAATGTAACGTTCATATATATTAACATTTCAGTAAAATGACTTTGAAATGATGAAGACACTCTCTAAAATTTTGTGAAAAAAATGTCAGTCTTCTATAAGTCTTCTTCATAAACATTGTGAATAGGAATTATCTTTAATTATAYAATTTAATGTTAATAACTCATTACCAATGAACAATTCAGATGATGTGATCAWGGAACAAAGACCAGATGTATAAAAGATTTAGGCAGAATTAAAAATTAGGTGGGATTAAATATTTTTTGTAAAGTAATTACTGGATAAAAAGGAAAAACAGTATTTGAAGAAGGATCTTTTTTTACTCATTGAAAGTCAYGTTTACTTTTTCTACGCAGTCTAATGACTCTTTATTTATTTACCATGTGCTAGAACAGTTTAAGCAAAAGGAGCAAGGATATATTCCTTCCTTCCTCTTTCCCTTAACACTCACAGAAGTATCCTGAGTGTAATTCTTTAGTAAGGTAGTCTTCAACAGTTTGAATCCTCTTGATCTTAAGGGAAAAAAAAACATTAAATTAGAAATTGTCGCTAAGTTTTTTGAAGCAAATGAAGAACCCCAGCCAGTAATTCTGTAAAATAAAATCAGAAGCTACTTGCTTCTTGAGAGAAAACAGACGTGAGTCTCTCTTCAGAGAATATTGCGTGGCTCTGAATGTCCTCCTGAGAGCAAGGGGCCTGGTCACCACTGCAGGGTGCATATTAGCCCTGCTCCTGCTCACTTTGCCCTTCTGGGTAAGCCTCCTGCACTGCCTAGACTGACTTTTTTGGTATTTTTCAGACTATTTTGGAATTTACTTTGAGTCACCTGGCTTTCCCTAGGAAAAATAAAGAAGACTGTAATWTAGGAGACCTGGTGTCTCAGTAATGCATTTCAAAATTTTATATCATAATTGTCTTTCTAGGTTTTGTCCTGAAAACTTTTCTTTTATGGAGATWTGGCTTTAGTCATGGACAAACCTGTGAACAAATTCCCAACTTCCTGTAGCTGTTTTTGCCCTCTTTCCAATATGTCATAGTCATCAGGAGAAGCTGACAACAGAGGACTATAACCTGGTCTCCCTGAAACTTGGAGTTTAACCTTAAAAATTGAGGTGTCTTACTGGACATCTTGAAAATTTCCATCATACATTTACCCCTCAGCAAGCTTGGGTTGTGTTGCAAGACTAATTTTTAAAGCATCTCTTAACACCAGCATTTTTATTCCTCAATTTAAATAGTAAATAATAATTATAATGTTGTCAGGAAATTGTTGCTCCCTTAAGTCCTAAAGGAAGTTGGTAGTCAGAATCTCTTTTCTAATTCAGTGCACTTCATTTGTGATTATTGTATGCAATTATTTTTTTTAACAATTTCTCACCAAATCCCATAAGGTAATATTTAAAACTTGAAAGCTTTAAAAGAGAAAATAACTGCTAAAGGAAAATACAGAACAGTTTAGCCCAGTGCTTTGGGCTCTGACTGCCTCATTCTCCCCCTCCCTGTCTTCCCTTGTGTCTTCCTTCTCAAAGCCTGTTCTTCCTCCAGACCAAAACTATTCCTGTCAGACTGTCTTAAAAAGAAAACCCTTATCCAAGACAGGGAGGRGTGTTCTAGTTCAAAAATACGAATATCATCTGCATGCATTTTGCACAGATTTTTTACACTTCTACTTACAATGTCATAAAAAATGGGTAGAAATCACTCTGGCATTGCTAAAATAACGAGAGTAAAACTGCTACTGGCTTCCATGGGTGCAGATCTTTAGCCAGTAGGCCTGATTTGACACACACTGTTATAACAGAATAGCTCCACTGAATTTTGTTATATTATGCACRTATGAGAAGTTATTTTAATGCATAAATGTTTACAAGATGGGGGGCCTGAATTTCAAGTGCTGAAGTTCAAAGAAAATATAATTAACAAAGAACCCATTCCCATGAGCTGCATAGCAGTTCCTACAAAGTACTGGGTATCCTCAACTCTCATTAACTTCAAGAGAACTTGAAGCCAAGTGACATGAAGCAAGATCAGGTCTCCAAATTCCAGCTAATATACATTTCTTTTTGACAGCAACAAAAAGGGGGTCTGATACAGTCTATTCAGCTCAGCACTTCTGTGAAGCGCAATTCTGTTTTTTTCTCTTTACAAATAACAATCTCATTAATTTCAAAGATGTCAAAATACAATATTTAAAAATGATACATAGTGTGTAAGAGTCATTCTAAAGTTATTTTTGACTGAGATAAAATGGACCCCAAARCTGTTATTGGAAAACTCATAATTTTTCTATCCTAGCCCCCACCCGTAGTCTTCATACATTTGAGGGGAGGAGAAAAAGTGTAAATATATGTAYATATGCGTATSTGTGTGTATGCATGTTTGTGTGTGTGTTTGTATTTAGATATACAGCAATATACTTTTTACTTTCATCTCAAATAGATTTACATATATTTATACRTATGTATAACAGATCTCCCATTACAAAGGATTATATCCTTACATGTTAACAATAGTTTCAAGTATCTAATATTTATCAACTTCTTAACTTAATTTCTTCAAATAATGAGGACTGGCACAAAAGGTTATCTAGGGTGGGTTCAGATCCTCAAATATCTATCCACTTCAGCTTCAGGTCATTTTCAAACTTGGAGTGGGCCTATTTTCTATAACCAATTTGCATGCAAACAAAATCCTATGGGAATAGCTGCAGAAATTATCCTTATTATCTTTATTATTGCTGTCATTTACACACCCATCAATGTGTGATCTGGAAGTACTTTAGATGGCTAAAAGTGTGAGAAAATATTAACCAAATAGGATAATCAAATACTAACTGTTGCAACCCCCATACACATGGCCACACACACTCGTGCACACACACACAGTGTGACTTTGAAAGTAAAAAAATGGAAAAGAAATGATCACAGTATTAAATTCCAGAAATTATTGTTATGGGAAATTTAGGGATGAGAGATGTACTCATTGCTCCTAGCAACTCCTTTAAAAGTTACCGGATTTAACCTTATGTAGACATCTGATAGAAGGTAATTCTAAAGTTCCAGGGCCCAGTAAAAATACAGTGTTGCTCTTACTAGTGCACAGAGAGAAAAAACGTGAGCAGTGCCGAGGGATGGAGATGGTATGCAAATAGTACAACCCAAACCAAATATGGGCCTTGACCAAACTACATCAAGAATTATGAATCACTCCACAGGGAACGGACAGCTTCTGTAAAATGTTGAAATCCTGTCACTGCTTCACCTCAGGAACAATCATTCAATTTCTGGATTAGACAAAATTTCCTAATACCAGCTGAGTGTAGCTCCCCAGTAGAAAYATTTTAGAGAAGTCTTCCGGAGAGATAACTAAGGAAATGATGACACTATTTTTATTTCTTATAAAAAAGTGCATGATGTCTTGAGCATCAAACATCCTAAAAAAAAGTTATTTGAATGCCTACACTGGGTATCTATATGTAATTATGAACTAAGCTCAACCCCCCTCATATTTCTTCTGTCAGCAAATCTCATATTCATTATATACTCATTACACACCTCTGACACAAATTGCTTTTTATCCAGAAAATTTATTTTCTTGATATAACAAGCACAAAGATTACATGTGAAGTAAGGCAGAGGGGAGAGGTGGTATGCCAGTAATGTGGTCTACATGTCATGCAGTTAGAAGGTAGCTTCACTCAAAYGGTAAACACAATGCAGAGTAGACCAGAGCCCTCTCAGAAAGGTTGGATAGGAAAATAAAATGCCCATCCCAGGCCAAAGGCACTTGTCTGAAAAATAATCAGAAACAATCCAACTCTTCTGTTTTTTTTTTTTTTCCTAACTTTGAAAAGATTTTCTGTGGCATTTTTCAGTAAATTTTAATACTATCCTTTCCAAGACATGCTCTGATCTGTACCAAAACAAAATCACAGAATCACAGAATGGTTGAGGTTGGAAGGGACCTCTGGAGATCATCTAGTCCAACCTCCCTGCTCAAGCAGGGTCACCTAGAGCATGTTAG
>NW_028185150.1:8103484-8185704 GCF_003343005.1 Rhea americana
TTTTTTTAAAGATGTGAAATAACTGCATTCAGGAGGTCTCATCTGTACAGAATTTGTGTGTTGTGCATTTATTTTTAAAGTCAAAGGGCACAGTCCCTGAATGTAGCCTTAAAGCTGCACTCTCRGAATTTACTTGGCCATTATTTTATAACACAAATTTTTATCTCTTTTTCTTAAATGTTAATGAAGTCTATAGTCAGACATTTATTAGTAAATTTCAAGATCAAGAGTAAGTAATCTTCTGTGTTTGAAATTATTCTTGCCAGATATGTAACATTTTATTTTAATTGATGGTTGAGATTTATGAAACTGGCAGCATAAATTGGACAGCCTAGAGACTGCCTCTGGATCCAGCGATTTGAAAGCTGAATCACACTGAAAAATTCCCACTGTGTTTTGTATGTTTTGAGAAGGGTGAATTTTATTACTAGACAGGAAATCATTTATTTTTGGCACAATTTTGGTAAATAGGGGTTATTGTAATGAAATTCCCTAGTTGTCTTGTGTATTTCCCATCTATGTATGACTAATGGTGCTTAAAATGATTGCTTTTGAATTTCTTTGTTGGCCCAGAGGGGGTTGTGCCAGCAGGGAACACTTGAGGAACAAGACAAGCTTCTCCTCTCTCTTGCAACAGCATCCCTTGAGGCCTGGATGTTACAGTACCTTCCTCCAGACGTGAAAGACTGGSAGAAGAGCTCCTTTAGCTTTGTAGCCAGACACCCCTACGGACATAATTTGGACTATAATTAGTAGCTGCAGTCTTCAGTCTCCATTACAATTCTCATTTATATGAGAATATACGATTTTCTCTGAGTTTTTGGATTCACTTGTGCTCAGTTGTCTTCTTCCTTCTTCGACACTTTGTATTATAACGAAAAGTCTTAGTTGTGAAAAGGTACAAGTGACCCTAAGAAACATCCAGGATTTGAACTTAAATTTTCTCCACTTGCATTTGTGTTTATGACACCAGTTCCAGCTCTGACAGAGTGCTGAATGAGACCTGTAGAGATAATGTTGCCATTCAGGAGCGAATTCAAACCTGATTACGTAGATGTAATTTGAGCACATAATTTTGTCCTTAGGATTGTATACTCCCAGAAGTTCATGATGATTTTGATAGGACTATAGATGTAAATTGAGCAAAAATAAAACTAACCAAATACATTTTAAAGTGGAATAACATGCCTTTCTGCAATGTTTGCTTTAAAATAAATGTCTAAAATTTTTCACTTTGATTCTTTACTATTTTTAAACTAATTCATATATTTTTTTTAATGCCATAAATATTGGAATTGAGTATAAGTCTCTATATATTCATCAGGAGAAAAGTTAACAAGTTTAAAAGTGGAAAGGAAAAGATGGGAAAGATTTCTGAGACACAGTTCTGTGCCATGAAGATTAAACAAAACTAAAGAGAGAACACAATTTTTTTTTWAACTGAGGTCAGTATTAAAAGCCACTTTTAAAGCTCTTTTAGAACATTCTACTTTAAGAATTTTTCTATTTTAAGGGAAGAATATTGTGCTGCAAGGCCCAGGCTCAATTAAAATGATTTTTTTTTTCTGGCTTTGCTGTGAAACTCTGTTTAATCTCCATGGCACTGTGCTGACCTGCATAGAGAAAGATGGCAAAGCTACCTCTTAGCTTCAACGTCTATTCCTGTAACACAGCCTCAGCAGTCAGTTTCTAACAGTTCTTCTGACAGAAAGACCTCTTACAGAATGATTATCATAGCCAAAATAGGAAAGAAGAAATGACATACCCTCAGTCCTAACCCCGTCATAGTAACTCTGAGCGATCCCTACACGAGCATCCTCAGTATTGAAAAGAAGGACTTTCAGAGGAAAATAAACCTGCAAAATACTTTTTTTTAATGCAAAAGCAGTTAGTATCAAAATAAAATAAAGCAAAGCACACATTATAGTCCCATTAAGATCCTGTATAATACCGTCCTATTCTAGCTGACATTTTTACCAAGGCTTGTGTTTAAATAATAGCTTTCTGCACCAAATCTGGTTTTACTGGCATTTACAGTGAAGCTACTGTTGCAATAATGCCAAGAAGCTTGAAAGTGGACTGGCTACCAAAAATTATGGCTTCTATTTGAGTAAATTTGTTATTCTGTGAGTAGCAAATTCTGAAAGCTATCTATAGGAATCGGGACTGGAAGGAATAGCCCCGGCAATTCAACTATGTCTCTTGCTATTGCAAACAGGCATGTCTTGTAACCTTTTTCATTTTTCATCCAAAGGTGATTAAAATCTTCTGACTACGTGGTTTTAAAGATAACAGTGTTCTAAAACTCAGTGGTCTGAAAGTCTRTTTGCAAATTGTCCTAAACAAATTCATAGTCAGTACCTGTGTGTGCTTGTGCTCCAAGGCCTTGCTATGCTAGACTCCTCTCAGATGAGACATCCCCACGTTCTTGATCCTTGTTAATTGCCCCCATATTTATAGTGAGGTTGTTATTGAGTAGTACCAGAATGACCTTTAGTCACAATATTTTGGATAGTCCTGTATTGTTATGTTATTAATTTTCAAATTTTCACAGAGTACGTTATCCAAATCATCCTAAGATCATATTTTCTTTCTTAACAGCGATAGCATAATGAGGGCTCACAGTCATCCTGCAATTCACCACAGTTGTTGTTTCCAGCAAATGGGATCCCAAATTATTGTAGAAATATCAATAGCTAAAAGCATTACTTTGTTCCTGCTGCTAMAGATTTTAATGCTATCCTTTCTAAGACATATTCCTACAAGTATTCAGTCAACTTTCTCTCAAAACTTGTTTAAAAGCCTTGTAGACCAGTGAGATCAGGCTAATGGGCTTGCATCTTTCTGGATCTTTTATTTCTCTGCTCTTAACCATAGGCACTAAATAGCCCTTTTCCATGCATGGAGTAATACTCTAACTACTCAGCTTAATCAAAAATATTTGCTTTTGAATTATCCTTCTGAGTTCAGAGACATAAACTACCCTATCCCTCATACCTGACACATTCAGTTCCTCAAAATTTGCTTCTACTTCAGTCATAGTAGCTCTGGTTTTCAGAAAAAAGGCTCATTCACTATCCCACCTCTTTTTTGCTGTTCTCCATGCTTTCTTGTTTACTGAAAAATGAGGCAGTGGTTCTGCCTCTGGTTAATTTTGAGAATATATCTTTAATTTCTGCCACTCCCTCACTACATCGTAGTATCCTTTCCTGTTTTCATCCACCCAAAGAACATCTTGTTTTTGCATTCCTATCATTTTCAAAACATAATTCAGTTCCACTTCAGGCAATTCTTTACCACAATTCTTGAATTTAAAGGCAGGACTTTATTTCCTCCTCTTTTCCACCTATACCTTTATGTTTGGCTCTTTTCCTATGACAAATATCTCTTTTAGTGATTAGTTGTCTAAAGAGATCAAGACTTCTTTCCTACACTTTTTTTTTTTTTTTTTCTCCTTGATTGGGAGACAAATTTCAAATATTTTTTGTAGTTAATCTAACTTTACCTAAAATCCTTATTTGTTCCGTTGGCCTCACTGTTCCCTTAATTTATCCAAACTCATACCTTTGAAGTTTGTAACTATAGTAATAGTTCTATGATTTATTTTTCAATGAATTTTAATTGAATTGAACATGCCTGATTTTACTTTCAGGGCAGAAATAAGTAGACTTMTGATATATACAAGGGAACTGCAGTTACAAACTACAACATACCATCTCAGCAATCAACAGACAAAAAACCCCMAAACAAAACAGAAAAAAAAATGATTTGAAAAAACTTCCAGCAAATATGTTGATTTTTTAGCTATGACGCTCAAGCAATCAAAGTAATTTTTTTAAAAAAAGAGAAAATAAATAGATAAAATAGACAAATAAAATGGAAAGTAAGAACAAATAGCTAAAACCAGTAAAAGCAAAACTTCTATGGAAAGAAATTATTAGGGGACTTTCTTGAAATAACATGTAAAAGGCATTGTAAAACATCCACCCCCAACACATTAACATTTTGTAACGGAAACTTTGGAAGATTAGGACGTTAAGAAATAGTAATACGTAATGGGAATAATAATGTTTTAAACTTGAACTTGTCATGAGAAAGTTGGGAACTCCCTTTCCTGGGAGGAGAATTGTTTATTGAGCACAACTTATTTCTGCCATGCAGCTTACTGGGCTGTGCTGTTCAAGAGACAGAATTTCTTCCGTGAGTTGAAAGATTCCGTGATTATCATTTTATGCCCCAAAGCATTGGATATAACTTACTACACGCCAATTAAAATTGTTATAAAAGTACAAAATTGGTCACAATACTAATTCCTTTTTTTTAATCTTATACAATATTTAATTTGATGACCTCCTGCAGCTGTGAGTTCCTCTTGGAATTATTCAAACTGTGTGTAGTRGTTCATTTATTTGTTCTCCACTTACCAAGCATTAATTTCAAGTTAACAGCTTCCTTTTCCTATGATGCAACTGAAAGAGAATAACTAGTTGTCAAAGAGAATATCACACAGTTATCGAATAAGAGCAGATTTTTACACCATTCAAATACCAGTCAGTCTCTTTTGGATTATGCTGGGATCTATACTTTTTTTACATTCATGGATAAGGAAACAGATTCTAAYGGGAAGTTTTTCTGATGATAGCTTCATAGCCCCCCTTACCAGCTTCTGTTAACTTCTCATGCTTCCAAATATAATCCCACCAAGTATCCYCAAAACAAGTATTCAAAAGTCCATCTAAGAAAGCTGATGTTGAATTTATAATTGTTTACCCATCTGTCCTCAACYGGTAGCATCCTAATTAACAATACTGTTCTGCCTGTATTGTCTTTGCTGCTTATAAAATCTTATTTGAGGCTTGAATTTCTGGAATAAAAGAGAATGATCGTACATCATCCAAAAAAAAATAAATAATGGATAGATTAATAAATAAATCGCTTGACTTTCACCTCCAAGGTAAAAATTGTTAGCACTTAGCAAAGAATAGWTCATAAATGAAATGAATGGTGGTCTCTGATCAGCCAGCAGTCAACAAGATGCTCGAAAACAATTCATTACGTTTTGAACAGTTCAGTCTAACAGGAAATTTCATTTTTAGTGAAGCTACAAATCGGGCTGATAAATGTTAAAAATATTATCTCAGATATTGGACATGACTGGTCAGGCTATTTATTGATGAGAAAAAAATCCGGCAGCCTACAACCTAAACAGCTTTCCTGAGAATTTTGAATAATTTTAAAATAGCACTCTCAGACTATCCAACCCTAGGTGTTTCACAATCCAAAAGGGATCAAACACAGAACTGCAGATCCCGTGGCTATTACATCAGCTGACACAGTAAATGTACACACAAACTAGACATCAACTAGGAAAACAGGAATATTAAGAACAGAAAGCTAGGGTGCAAATAAATCAAAAATTTCTCATCTTCATCTARTACCTGCAACAAAAGTGTTTTAAAATGTGGAGGGGGGAAGTTAAATTTGGCAAATTAAATAGTTTCAAAAGATRTGATTTTTTTAGTAATAAAATAGTAACAAAAGATGTAATGTTTGAGTATTCTGGAAATAAAATGTAAATAGCACAGAAGAAACTATAAGTACTGAGTTTTGAGGCCCAGAGGTAAAACATGATCCTTTGATAATACAGAAGCACTAAATTCTTAAGGCACACCAGCAACAGCACTCTTGAATTTTTTCACATATCACAGCATGAATTATAACAGTAAGTGCAATATACAATATTATGGATCCAAACAATCAGACATAAACCTTTTACAATATACAACAGATTTATATTAAAAGGAATATACATGTCCTGCATAAGTGGTTTAGAGAAGATAAACTGTTGTACTATTCCTGTGTTTTCACAGTAGTGTCATTCCTGTACAGGAGGGAACCAGCCTACACCTGCGGGCAAAAGARCGAAATAAATTAATAGGTCTTTTCAAGCGCTAATCTTCTGGCCAAATTCAGCCCTGGTGTCAACAGCAGTAAGTCATTCATTGAATATAAAATGATCATGAGGAATTATAAGGGGAAAATCAGTACTGAGAAACTTACAATTGTTTGCCATTTAATGGATGCAAAAAACACATCACAAAGTAACACAAATCAAGGAAAGCRTAGGGACTATGAGCAAGGAAAGCAATTAACAAGATCATATAAAAGGAGCCCCCCTCTCCCCAAGTTGAGCTTATTCCCGAAACATTCATAAGTTTTAGGGCTTCTGTCATAATGGCAAAACTCTAAGGAAATTCAATAGCTGAATAGCTGCTAGGCTAAATTTGGTGCTTTCAAAATGTAAAATCAAATAATTTTTTGGTTTTGCACACCCACTGAATGCTGAATTGATGCATATTCAACAGAAAGAACAAAGAATGTCACACAAAAAGCGTCATGAAACAAAGCTAAAGGACAAATTTTGGCTGTCAACTTTGACAAGTTTAGTGGTTTCCCTCTGCACAGGTGACCTTTATGGACTCCTGAGACTCCCACTGCTGTTTTAGTCTAAGCTCTTCAAAGGCACAGTGGCATGGTAGCTATCTAGAAAACAATTGCTCTTCACAGACACAAAGAAATTGTAGCTTGGAATAAGTAAAATCTAATACAGTAAGTCTCTGCCAGCATATAATTTTAGCCCACAGTATCTATATCCTACCAGAGATATGACAAATGGAATTTACACATTAAATTAAAAAAAAAAAAAAGTAGTAATTCTACTGAAAGAAATTAACAAAATTTATAGGTGGAAGAAATATGTGTTAGAACTGATTGAAAATTCTATGTCAATTTTTTTTTTTGACTGAAAGTAGGCTTTCAACTGTGCAGAATTTCTATTTTCAACACTATTTATTTTTGGCTRATTTTGTGTTCATATTCATGGGAAAAAATCACTTTATACACGAAAAATATTTCAGCTATTGGTATCTGGAAACCAAAATATTTAGGAAACSAATAAAAAAATACTATAAAAAATTTCAAGAGAATTGAGATTGGAAACTATTTCCACTGAACATTCCTCTAAAGGAAACAGTATTAGCATGACTATTTTGGCATCACATACAAAACTACTTGAACATAATTTTTGTAATGAATCAAGTGAGATTAAGTTACTGGTTCTCTTTATCGTACTAGATTAAAATTCGTTACGTCCCACAACAACCAAAGAGCACAGGTAAAATGCCTAGAAACTTGAAGGACTTTACTGACTGAGGTAAACTGAGTTTTTAAAGGCTTGATCAAATTAATCTGATTTTTTTTCTGAGGCATGATGAAAGGCAAATTCCTGATGTCAATGCCTGAAGATGACTCCCACGTTTCTAATACACAGTTTCTTGGGAGAACTGGAAACATAAGTCATTGGAATTTCTAAGAGGCATGAAACAGTACATTTTCTCCTTATCTCACATTCAGAAAAAGCTCATCATTTTTTACAGAGAAAAAAAAATATCCAAGATGRACATTAGTATACAAAAATTTAAATGTAAATATTTAAATTTTACAACATTATAAATATTGAAAGCAAAGTCTTACAATAGGAAAATGTTGAACACTTTCCTTAAACACTCTCCTCAGACGACTTTAGTACATACCTGTAACTAACACGAAAAGATTAGGATAGCAATATTTATACAGTGTGATGTCAACAACGATCGTAAAGACAAAAATGGCAACTAGCTAGCCTATATCTTTAAAATTCTTTTTTCTTACTACATAGAGTAGTAAATATCAGTTGGAAACCAGCCATCTAATTCTTCTTGTTGTCCCCAGTTATATGGGAATCTATAAACATGAACATGAAGCCCTCAAAATGTGCACAATCCTGAAACTTTCTTAATATGTTCTTAGTGCTACCTATATTTCCATATATCTCCATCTTTGCTTTTCAGACTCTGGAAGGGTCCTGTAAAAAGAAAGTATGCACATCCCTACTAAGCATCAAATGATCCTATTAATTGATACACTAATATTTCAGAACGAATGTTTAATATGTCATTCCTGGGATAGGCTTCTRTCAGCATATCCAGGCTGAATATTCACTCACAGGAAGAGAAGACGTAAAGGAGAGAAAAAAAGCAAATTAAAAGTTCAGTCATTTTATGTCAGCCTTCCTCTGCAATCGTTGACCTTAATGGAGAATCATGCCTCCAATTATTTTGATAAATCTACTCTACCTTTATAGAATTATAACCATAGCAACATTATCTCTCCATAACAGGGAGGAATTTCCATTTTCATGCCTATAAGGGTAAGAGATGGTGACAAAACAGTGAGAAGGGCTAGTTTTGCTCAGCTTTGATCTTGCACAGTCTACCAGACATGCAGGGATGTAAATAGTGAAGCATTATCATCGGGGCTGCATTTAGAATTAAAATCATTGAACGCATTGAAACTGCGGACTGTACTTAGGATAATTACACTAACAATTTAATTGCAGAACAAAGTTTATGGGAATAGCAAGTGTTTTGCTAGCTCATTTTTTATTGGAAAGTTATTGTTTTTTTGTTTCCTAGACCTATGATATCAGTGCCAGAATTTTGTGAAGAACGGTTGTCTGTGCCATTTTTCAAGCAGGATGCATTCCATGGAAAACAACAGTTGAAATCTGGGTATCCTTGAAGCCAATGAGTTTGGCTGTTAACTTCATTATGATCCAAATAGTATGCAGTGTCACTAACAGACCTTCTAACATTACATTTTTCTACTTTGAAATACACCAAGATAGTGCCATTCATGTTGATGACCTCTAATTACAAACAGTGAGTTATCTTCTTTCACAAACTACATAAAGGGACACTGAATTTAATCTCTTGTGGATAATCAAACAAACAAAAAAACCACTTTTGCTAAGCTATTATTATGATAACATTGAGTTTGTACTGGTGGTCAGAATGCAACTGGTTGCTTTCCATGATCTATCCCCTTCCAGCATTGGTTTTAACTTCATCATATAGTTGATGCCCAGGATGACGGACACTGCAGTGATTGCTTATATGATCRACTTGTTCTAGTCCTCATGGTTGTGCAATATTCTGACCTCTGGTGCAGCTAAAGATCTCCCTTAGTGTATGCCACCTGGGCAACTGGTTAGTGACCTACCATGTTTTGAGCCATAGCCATTACTGAGTACATTAACTATGGTAAGTCCCATGACAAAYTCCTTTGTATCCAGCCCTCAAATCCTAACTATTGTCATTTACCCATTCCAAAATCCTTTTCTGGCAGTTCCCTACCTCCTTCAGTTTTGCTACAAGTCTTTCTCTTCCTTTTAATAAATAATTTTCCATATCRCCCTGTATCACTGCTTCACAAAAATCTACACGGATAATAGCATTTAGAATTTGAGCTATTTTATCAAAGAAGATRTCAGACTACTCTGATACATTCTATGCTGGAATATTATGGTAATTGTATCGTATTGTCTTTATGATTTCAATACGAAACACAGAAAAATATCTCAAAAAAGAGAGGTACCTGAGACTCCATTTTACACACCATGCAGATGGGTCTTCCTAGTGAGGAGGCTAATATTCATTGAGTCAAAGAACATAATATGCATCCTGTGACCACTCACATCTAAACAGGCACTCAAAACTGTGGACTAATGAAAACCAGGCAATCGATTCCAGTAGCAAAGCAATTCTCCAAAAAATTATGTATATTTGCCATTCAGATAAAACAATGATCTGATACTAGCCATCATCAGTGTGAAAGAGAATAGGTGTTCATTTGTAAAATACTTCTTCTGAATTATTATCTCAAATTCTAGCTGCTATCACTTCCTATTTAACTTTCTCCAACCTGAGAAATTTTACATTCTTTGTAGTACAGCCTTAAATCTTAAATCTTAAAATTAAGATGTTGAATATTCAGGTTCTCTTACTGTTATTGTTACTATTTAATTTAATTTTATTTAGTTTAATTTTATTTTATTATGTATTTATTTGTTTATTACTACATTACCTTAGGCTGTTCTGTTTTCCTGTTAAAGTCACTTGGTGAAAGACAATTCTGCCRCACAGTTTTAACCTATTGATGTCAAAGGACAGTGTATTGCTATAGGAATAACCAGGAAAAAAARGGGGAGAGGGAAGATTAAAGAGGCATATGGGTCAAACAGACCACATATATGAACAAACAGAAGCCCCTACAAAACTAGCATTATTTTTTCGATCATAAGCATATCTACACTGTGCGTAAAGTTAAAATGCCTACCTTCTTAAGAAGTTATCGATTGCAAGATGTCATTTGCTTGCTGTTAAGCACTAGTCATGTCTTTATCATGTAAAAATGTTTGGTAAATAGAAGAGTACTTCTGTAAGTACAGATGGAATTTGGGTAAAAAAAGAGCAGCGAGCTTAGGTTTGCAGTGCAAGGTTCTTCAAGGTACCCATTCCTAAAATATCCAACTTAGCAGTTCAAATTTAAAATAAAAACCCCTAGTAGGACTCACAGTCCCTTTTATATTTTGTAATTTAATAAAAACGAGGCTCAGGGGGAAAAAATGATTAAAATTGGTATCAAATAAAACAACACAGTGATTAAAATCTCATTTTTGCAGGGTCTTGTCTTTCCTTGTCTTTAGATAACTAGAGTAATAGCCGCCTTTAGCAAACTGGTAATAACCATTTCAGTACTAGTATTCCCAACAGCAGGAGCTGTGCCTTGACAAAGGAATATGGAGATCTGAGCACAGCCTTATTTAGATCTTAAAAAGAACATTGCAGGATGGAGAGAACACGGCTGCCAGGCTTTTCTTCTTTTTTTCAGCTCTACCTCTCCACCCTCCCCATCCCGAAAACTGAAGGCAAATGAATGTAATTGATGCTAGAAATGCTGAAATGTTCATTTCTGAGCCAGGACTTTCTCTAGGCTACATCCAGAGTTCTGTTGTCCAAACACAGAATCTACCATTTCATGATGGAAAACAGCAATAATTCTTGTCTTTAACATTCTCTATTTCTTATCAAGTGAAAAATGTCATATTTTGGTTTCTTATATGTTATCTGTGAAGAGAAAATCTGCCCAGCATTTAAAATCTCAAAGTAATGGTTGCTCTTGTATATTTGTATTCTGTATGTCAAATAAATTTGCTAATTTTACCCATTAAATGTAAATAAAATGGACACGTTTAAAATACTGAATATATATGTTAATGTTTTCATTACAATTGAACCTGTTTGCTGTCTAAGGAAGTTCAGAAAATTAATGCACAGTGTGTGGAAGTTTATATCCCCTGGGCAATCAGAGAAATAAGGTAGAAATAATGGATTGATTCAGTACAAATCTTGAAAAATACACTGCATGTTCAGATACAATTTTGGGTGTGAGAAAAAAGATATGAGAGACATATGTATTACAGACTGTGAAGCACTTAGATACTGTGATAATGGGCATTGCATGAGGATCCCGGGCTACATATACTCACTCTCTATCTCTAAAGAGAACAAATAAATCAAAACTTCTTTTTTTTTTCTTTTTCATCTTTAGCAATTTGCACAAAAGTTCAAATCTTGAAAAGATTTAAACTGACGAAATATTGTGGAAGTTACAGATTTTGACCTTGCCTTCCTCCCTGCCGTTTTGTGTTTGGATGAAGAAAAAGAGCAAAGAAAAAAAAAATGCTGTAGAAGGTCAGCTGAAACCATATACTTCTATTTCTTTCACAGGATGACACTGCCTGCTTTATCCTACCAGTTCAGTTCAGTCTGTAAAGATGGCCAAATTTCTAGCCCCACCCTTTCACGATCATTTAAATAAAACCGTAATTGTCATGTCTGGTACTAGACAAAAGACAAAATGGAAGTAAGAGATTAGAAACGATTAAAAACTCAGGGATATAGAGACAAATAGTAAATATAAGTAGACTTCCTTAGGTTGACAGAAAGTAAACCTATGAGAAAAATGGAGGTGATTCTCATTAAAGATGTGGCATTCCCTAAGCGCTGCCAAGCAGAGATACTGAAGGTACTGCTCTTTCTCTCTCTATTTAGAACAGATATTAACTTTAAACTATTACAATTAGTAGCAGTAAATACTTGCAACYGACTGATTTGTGTTTAAAAAGAGGCTAGTCCACTCAGGGAAAGAAGACTAGACTCAGTATTTTAGTCACAACTCGCAGTACAGCTGGCTCAGTATACAGAGGTGGGATCCATCATGATCTAGTTTTGGAGCTCAGCTGGGAAACAAGACAGCTGTAATTTCCAACAACAAAGGAAAATTCACTATTGCTGCTCTTCTGAGATAAGGAGAARGGACATTTTCTTTCAGCCAGACACRACTTTGATTGGCTATCCAAAACAATAAAAGCCAGACACATGCCCACCCTTACTATATCTATTCACACCCACTGTGTGACACTGGGGAAAAAAAAGTGAATTGATATATGAACTCCATCTTTGATAAGCAGGARGAGTGATTCTGGAATAGGCTTTTGCAACTGTATTCTTAAGATATATGAAGATACTGCTCACCTTTTCTAGACATCTTTAGAGTGGTTATCAGCCTATAAACCTGTATATAGAATCGTTGTAGTCGACAGGGAACAACACGAGCTTACAATGAGCAACTCATCTGACATGTTTTAGAGGTCAGCTTTAACATGCTGACATCTCATGGGGTATGTCACTAAACAACACTATCCACTTAAACATAACATACTGCTTAGCACAGTCAGCAAGCTCTCTGCTCAAGTTTAAAAAAAAAAGCCCAGCAAACAGGGGCAAATGCGTTCCAAAGCAAGGATGACTAGTAACTCTGTATAAATGTTCTCCTCCCTGCCGACTTAGAGCCAGTATTGCCACAGATGTACAGTTCTGAGCATCACATTCCTTATGACATGAATAACAACCACACGAGTAAAGACACCTTAAATGTTTTCCAAAATTGTCAAAATTGGCAATAGAAATCATTTTAGAGATTGGGAACTGAGGCAGTTTTACAGCAAAGCTTCATATTTATTACCAGGGCTCTTCCGCATTACTTTGAAAAAGTGCTGACATGCAAAGTTCATTAGGACTTCCCTAATATTTCTTAGGACTGTGCATTAAATATCACTTTCCAGTGACTTCAGAATTATTCAGCTCATATGTACAAACATTAAATATGCATTCCTTTTCTGTATCTTTATCATTTTTTTCCTAAAATAGGACTATACCTTCAAAGTAGTAGGTAGAGATAATGTTTCTCTTCAGAAGACAGAAATAAGATAAACACTTCATAAAAAAATGAGAGTATAGACAAGGAACCTGTCAACAAATAAATGCATAATGCAAAAACACCAAAAATTTGCAGAATTTGCAGGTGAAAACTCTCTGCTACAAACCAGGGAATTTCATCCTAGGCATAGTACCTACATCCCCCTCAGAGCACCAATTTTGAAAATAAGTCTTCTGATAGGCAGTAAGATCAGAAAAGAATCAAAATCATAGGATCCAGTATGGTAGCAGGAGCAGAGAATAGGGGCTCAGGGGAAGCAGAATCTAATGAGAGGCAAGGAACGAGTTTTATGGAGTCACAGACAGGGCACATTGGGGAGAGAGTCCCTGAAGTAGACTTCTCTTTGCCTTACCTACACTCTAATCTTTGCAGGGGAGAGGGGCGCAGAGACATGTTGAGTTTGTTCCATTTCTTTCAAAGATAACCCCTATGTTACAAATCTGAAAATACAGCTCTGTATAAAATGGATTGCCCTTAAAGGATTTGTGTTTAATTCCTCTCTGTGAAATGCCTACAATCACCAGACTTCAAACAATAGATCTTCTACTAAACCCTCTTGCAGTAAAGATCCTAACCTGGCACTCTGGTTTCGGGAATAGCTGATATGCATGAACAAGTAAAGTAGAACTAGTCACAATTAGTGATCACTAATCACAATTCTTTAACTATCTTCAAGGAATGCAGTGCTGCTGGTTTAAAAGTATGGGGCTTATTTTTAAAAATTATGTTGAACTGCATGGCCACTGGAACATTTCAGATCCATGAACTAATCTCTAATAAATACAAATTATTATTAGAATAAAAGGAAGAATAACGTTAGAAAATGATGCACATTCACAACTTAGAGGAARACTAATTCCCCCGGGCCGAGTTGAAATGGGACCTGGGCCTRGGCAGGGTGGAGGGTGCCCCGTGGCAGGCCTKTGTAAWGGGCCACAATGCTACATTTCCTTGGGCTGTCTACTTCTCTTACTAGCCATGYCCTTTCCTCAGCATTTGAGGCTCTCCAGAGCATTGCTGCCTCTATTACAGCTGGACCCAAGGTGGCACTGACAGTGACAGCAATTATCTCAGCCCAGTACTTAGCAAAATGAAGCTGCTGGCACAAGTGGAGCTATGCTGTTGAACATCAACAGCAGAGCTGGTCTGTAGGCATTTTTTTTTCTCTTTACTCTTGAGTGCTTATATGCATGATTTTGATAGGTTATTAAGACACACTTTGAATGCATATTTCTGCCAATAGTCGGCTAGATCTGAGGAGCATGGCTGCATCTGGGAGTGTACTACAGCAGGGTTGAAACCCTGTTCCCTCTTAGATAGTTTTACCTTCTGTTTGGGAGCAATGGCAGAGGTATGGGTGGGAACTGAACACCACATACCTCATCACAGTCCCTTTAATAGCTTACAATTAACTCAAATGCTYCAATACGCATCCCATGCCTGGCTCCTTGTTTCTTCCCCATCCTTTCACTCCTATCTTCCCTCACCCTGCCACACTCGTGGAAAGCTATCACATAGAGCTATCATATCCTATGTTTAGATATGTGACAAAGAAGATTTTTAATATCAGACACTAAATCACACTTAACATTTCTGGTGACATAGCTSGCAGAACGGTACTGCTGATCTTTATTTTATTTAAGCTCTGTGATGCCTCAGCTGAAAAATATGCTACCTATATGTCAGTACGCTCATGCTTATAAACTATTTTACTTGTGAGATACCAGACAGTAATGCAAATATATTCACGATCTGCTGGTATCCAGGTTCCATCCCCRCAGCATGGGTTGACTTATAGATCAATTTTATTTTTTCACATTGTAATAATCCTATCGTACTCTGTCTTACATTTGTGTAAATTATTTCTGTTAACAAGGCTGTTTTAGTTTTAATTATTTATATTTTAAGTTACCAGCATAAATAAATCACTCAGATTTTTATAAGCCACTTCCTCAGAAGCCAYGAATGTGCTCTTTTTCTATTAGATAGCCACTCTTCTAAGTTTTCAATAACAGCTTCTTTTGTCATTGCTTTTAGCTTTTATTAGCATAATTGATTCATATGAATTTCAGTGCTGAAATGCAGAGTAATATTTTGTRTGAAGAAAGCAATGGTTACCCGAGGATATAGACATTAGTTATGGGCCTTGACTCCCTTTGCTCCGAACCAAAAAAAAAAACCCTGTTGATGGAGAAGAATCATCAACCACACAAGCAGACAAAGATTTTCTGAAATGCTACCTTAAGAGTATTGGCTTTGCAACAAATTTACCCCACAGGACAAGGTATTAATTAGTACTTGGTTGCTAACATCAATCAGGGCTTCAATCCACCATAGAAGAAAGTAGCTGCAGTCCTCAGTGTAATAAACAGGCTGTAAGATTTAAGAAGCTGAATTCTGAAAAGCAGTTCATGAAAAATTAATTTCCTTCATTTTTAATTTTTATGTTCTAGGAAACCCGCTGACATGAGAACTCTTTCTGTTTCCCCTTCTCTCTCTCTCTCTCTCTCTTTTTTTTTTTTTTTTTTCTTTTCGGTTAAGAAAGTAGTCAGGAAGGCCAGGCCCTATAAAGTAGCAAACAGAGCTAACCCTTTTCTCCCTTCACTCCCACTCATAGTCACAACATAAAAACTGATATATAGAGGAGTAACAACACTGTGTCAAGGATTTAAGGCCAGAAAACATATATTACAAAGGAATTTTTTAGTRCTAGTTGTACTGCAAGACAGGATTATTACATTCGAAGAGGGAGAAATAAAATGCAATTAGATGCTCAGTCCTTCGGAAAGCAAAGTYGGTTGTATATCTGTGGCTTTATAAACTGCCCTCAAGCTCTTTAAGATAGGGAGGTTGTCTTTGGTTTTGGTTAGTAAAATGAATCAGAATTTGCATGGTCAGTAAGTAGCCAGGTAGACTGAGCCAAAAGACTGGGGAGCCAGAAATGCACCCACATTGTCTGACAACAATGCAGAGTGTTCCAATCTAAAGGAAGGRTTCTTGATACAGCTAAAGATATACCAGCATATAAACTGTTTGGAAGTGGTGCTGAAAAGCAATCAAACAAACAAAAAAATCTAGTCTCTGCCTTTCTGTCAGAGGACACCAGTAGCAGCTGCTATATCTGGAGGTACCCGGGGGCACTTGTGCAGAGCCCTAATACAGCCTGGGGTAGCGACTGCTTGAAACTGCAACACTCAGACTCAGAGGAAGAGGGGACATAGGGACAGCAGGATACGCCTAGACATATACACCATCTAGGATGGAGCTGAGAGCAGTCCTGTCACCACCAGAACCTTGGCACAACGAAACCCCTTTCCTGGGTACTCTTCCCATCCTTCTTTCCCATTGCACAATAAACAACTGAATAAGCAAGTAACTGGAAAGGAAAAGAAGAATAAACAGGGCCATGTTTCATCCCCTATATCCTCATCCACAGAAATGGCTGATTTGAACTTGTATCACCCACCAGGAATTTGAAGAAATCTTTCAAGGTTAATAGCAGCTAAAGCAGGGTAGCTCAGCTGTATCTCCAGCCATGTACAAATTTTATTCCTTAGCATTAAATAAGCAATATTATTAATACTAAACATGGATATGACTAATAGTATTTTCTTGTCACACACAGTTCATAATTGTCATCCAACTACTGAAAGCTGACATGTTGTAGAACAGATTCTTGCTGTGTTGCTTCTGTGTAAGGGCAAGGGAATGCTAGCACTTCCTGTTTTGCAAACATTTAACTGTAGCTAGAAATTTTAATGTTGAAAAAAGGAGAGAGTGCATATCTGAGAGTTACAAAAGAGTGCTCCTTTCCTTACAAAAATTATTGCTACTGACTAGCCACAGAAAGAAATATGCCTGTAAAGTGGAACCTGCCACATAAAAACACTGCATGGGTCCTGTAGCACAAAGTGGTCACTGAAATGATTTCCTGACTCCCAGGAAGATGATTGAGATGGAAATMAGCCAGACTGGGGAAGCCTATTTGAATGGCACAAAGAAAACTAGTCCCTTTTTTTGTGATCCACAACAGGCTGTTGTTTTTCACATTTACCCAGAGTTACACATTTGATGATACAACCTCAATAAACTACATGTTTCCTGTCAATAATTCTTCATATATTTAACCAARGATTTCACCTCCCAATATTTTTGGCCTGGGATTTGTTCTAAAAAGTGGAGAAAGCAGAGTAATAGATCCTTTTGTGATTCTGGAGTAAACTTCACGGGACCAAAAAATCTAGAAATATGACCCACCCAATAACACTAAGATCCAATTATGAAGGGCTAGTGACAGATCCTGGCTTCATTTAGCTGCCTAAGAGCTCACCACTGCATAAGGAAGACTCCTTCATCAGTGGAGATGCCTGACAGTAGTGTAGATTTCCTGCTAAGGTATAGCTGAAATCTGGAAAAAGAAAGGAAGTTCAGAATGCCTAATGAGGCATTTTGTAGTTTCCTACAAAGTAAAAATTTCTCAAATTTTCACCTCCCCTCAATACTAGTGGAGGATATTTTTAGTATTCCTCAAGAGAGTTCTCATAGCTATTGCATGAAAATACAGAATTTTGTGCTATGGTTTGCATATCATTCAATCTATAGC
Source organism: Rhea americana (assembly GCF_003343005.1). NCBI lineage: Eukaryota > Metazoa > Chordata > Aves > Rheiformes > Rheidae > Rhea > Rhea americana. The sequence goes on from NW_028185150.1 coordinate 8,121,309, forward strand.
ACTGATACGAAAACAAGAAGAGGAAAAAAAAATATTTCCATTTTCTACCTGCATTTCTTGGAACAACAACAAAAAAATGCAAAATGATATTAAGGTGTRAGGATCCACAATTTTCCTTTATTTTCCTTTCTTTCCTTGAATACTCAAGTACATTTTATCTTACCTTCATGATAAATCCATTTATATTTTGGTGATAACTATCAAGGCAAATCAAAAGTAAGGTTAGAAAAAAAAAAGTGAGCTAGCATGCTCACATCATACTATCACTACTAAGATGCAGTGAATGGAAATGCAGTGCACACCATCAAAAGTAAGAACACAAATGTGACTGTGAAAATTGCAAGTYCAAGGCAATTGAAAGAAATGTCCATTAGGTAAGAACTGCCTCAGTGTAAATGGGTAGAGTGTGCTGGAGAATCCTTGTACTTCTAAAGGAGCTTTAGAATTCATACATATCACTTTTATCAATACTGGAGAAATTCCTGCAGCTATATCTTTATTACTCTTCAAATCAATAGACTCTAGTTAACTAGGAATTAAGAAAACAAAGAACAGATGGAAAACTTGTGGAAAAGGCTGCTGTGTAGTTTCCCTTAAGACCTCAGTGATTTCCAGATAAAAGCTTAAATTACCATCTTAAGGGAAAAAATGGAGACAGATTCCATTGATCTAGTTGTACATTCATAGACTGACCAAAAGCAACAAAACCTGATTTTAAAGAGCCCTAAGTGGAAATAGATATAAACTTAAGCATATTGTAAGTGTTATTCTATTGGCTTACATGTTTCTTGGTAATCCTCAAACTCCCAGGTCATTTATGTGTAACTGTTCCTGTTTTTCGTTATATCTGCAGTAAAGAATAGCTTATTGCTATGACATACTGCTGATGTGTCATTTGAAGCTTTTCTGTTTAGCCACTTTTGTTGCATTTTCCTTTTCTGTTGATTTTTCTTGTATTTGGAAATGGCCCAGATAGCCTTTTTTTTCTCTCCAGATAGGAAGAAATGAAATTAGACTGCTCTTGTGTTATGAGAGAATTGAAATATGAAAGAAGTGATCTATCCTTCATTTATGGCAAGACTTTAGAGGCTGAAGTAAACAGGCTTTGAACTGGGCACACTGATAAGACTTGGTTTGCACATACGCAAGAAGGGTGGCTTCATGAATTAATTTATCCTTGTATCAGATAATTAAATACTCCTAGAAAATTGCATCTATTTCTTGTAGTTGTGGAAATATACTCCCGTCTTGAAATTATACTTTTCTTTACCCCACCAAGTCACTCCTACCTAKATACCACTCTATCTTAATCCACCTGTAATGCTAATAACTACTTTGTTATTCTACATGCCTGTACATCAAAGCCATGATAGGCAAAAAGGGAATATTTTGAAACAATTTTAGCTTCATGAAAGTGCCAATCAAAACTCATGCCAATGCATCTAGAATGAGGTCAACTGGACCTTAAGCTACGGCTATGGTCAGACARTCCCCACAGAAGTGGCTACAGTGGTTAAAGATAGTACTGTCCCCAATTTAATTGTTAATATTTGTTGTGTCCTTTCTGCCGTTTGTACCTCCTCCTGACAAAGAAAGCCTGTGTATCAGATATGTAAATGCTCCTCTTCTGAGTCAATACGAAGCCAACTGATTTGTTTTAGATAGTCTTCAGTGGTTATTTAACTTACATGGGCTGACTTGGCCTTCATGCAAATAAAGAGCTCTCATCAGATTGACCCCCAACTGCAAGAGGACAGGGAACAATATCTTACATTAGAAAACAGTAGTCCCCCATATCACAGCTGTTTCTTTAACGATGTGTCTTGCTTGCAAGAGCTCGTGTTTTATTGACACATACTTCAATCCACAGAAAACAAAATAGACTTGTGAGCAGTTTAGCAATTGGATTTAACATTAAAGCTCAGAACTAAATTCCATCCTCCTTAATAAAAAACCTCATTATTAATCCTAGCATTTTCTTGACTCTACGTTAAGGTTTGCTAATGCAAAAGCAAGCATACATGCATATGGAGTCTGTATATGTATAGAACCTCTAAGTTTTTCTGTACATACAAACACATCAACACTGTATTTCATTCTCCTAAAGTCTCTCTAGCTGTCTTTCTTTACCTGGATCACAGGACCTTAACCTTTTTGTTAATATTATTATTCACTGTGTGCCTGAAGCTGACAGTGCTGTCAGTGGTGTATCACATAGACTTACTGATAAATCACCACAATAATGGAGTCCATCATGTAGCTGGGGTTATATGTCATACTGTTTTATTATACGTTTACAGTGGAACCTTGAACATACCTCTGTTTATGTGGTAGAAATTCGTATTTACTGTTTGTATTCATGGGTGAAGTACTTAGCTTCTTCACATATTGGTCCACTAGACTGCAAACCTGAATTACTCTCAAAGTACTCCATAAAATATAAGTATCCCTCAGGCACCCTTGCGTTTTACAAGAAGCATTTTTACAATATTATAGGCAGTGAATTGTATAAGTCCTGAATAAAGGATGGCAGGTGTTTTCGTTTTGTTTTTATATTTTTCTATTGTTGACATTAGGCTAGGCTAAGACTTTTTAAACTTTATCTTAGTTCTATTTCTGGATAGGTGCGCTTGCTAAAATTTGATCTCTCTCTTGCGATTATAGAGGCTCATGCCCATTAGATAGGCTCATCTGAAAGACAATTTTGACGGGTAATACTGATACTGAGTTTCTGATGCCAGGCTACAATTTTTCAGAAGTATGTGAAAGTGTTTAGCACTCTTAAGTATTCACTTTTAGATATTGCTCATTTTCTGTGTTAATCACTGAGTGCTGGGAATACACTCTAACGCTGTTTTGATTCCCAATACATTTGACAGATGAATGAGCCTATGTTGGAAGAGAAAAAGGGAAGAATCATTTGAAATTGTTTTTAAAATGTGCTAATTGCATGTCCGTTGGAAAATGTTATTTGTGGACCTAGACCTACAATGAATGCCGACCTTTACATCAATCTTTCATGCTACTAAAACCACCATGCGTCCAAAGAGCAGTCTTACAACCTTCTCTCAATACACCAAAGAGCACTTTGTAAATGCTGTTTGTTCTGCTAGAGAAGCAAAAGTTGCATATTCAAGACCAAGGAGTTTTGTTGCATTTTATTTTAATCCTTCAAGAATACTCTTCTACTGTTACTGTATGCCATATCAGCTGCAAAATAGAGCATGGGTTGAAGCTTCCTGCTATAGAAAAGCACCATACCGTGGAGCCCTCTACTGTTCAGCCTTGTTTAGCCATGCCAGTGACTTTCCAGTGGCAAGGAATCTGGGATATATGGTCTTTTGGAGGCTCAGTAGGAGGCTTCATGGCAAAGAGGAGGAAATGTGTGACAGTGATACTTTAACTGGCACGTAGTGACAGTAATAAAAATATACAATTTAATTCTTCCACAGTTTAAGGAAAAGAAATGACTAGAGGAAAAGAACTGAAGAGGTGAATGGGAAGTAAGAATTTTATTCTTTAGTGTGTATTAAAATGCAAAAGAAACAGTAAACATTGTTACAAGAGTTTGGAAATGGAAGAGTTAAGTACTGCAAAATGTTTTTTTATTATTTGCTAATCTATGTATTTTATTGAGTAGAATAATTAATGTGCAAAATTTTTCATGGCCAGACGGATAGTTTTATTTCAAGAGTGATGGCAGTGTATTTGTGTTTTTGTGTTTGTACAAATATTAAGCCCATAAATAATCCTTTTCTTTTATAGGCCATTTCAAAGAGAGAGAGAGAAAAAAAGACAATATCAGAACAACATTGCATGTTGTCTTAAAATGTCACTTCATTTTAGCTTGTGGCTTAAGAGAAATTTGACATTTTAAATCAAACTATTGATCTGAAATGAAAAATAAAGCCTAAAAACATTATTCTGTTTTTTTTCAGTTATTTGATTGATCTCATCTCATTGAAAGTCCCTGTGAGTGAACCAAAATTTAAACAAAAAAAAATAATTATAGCTACTTTGTTCACAGTTTATTGTGAAATATATTCTGCTTGCTGACCACTTGCAGCAGAAGCTCACTTATGTAAACAATAATGTAGCATAATGTATAACAAAAATACATGCGGTGAAGGCTGTTTCAAGCTATAATAAACATTATGTTTCATACTTATGGGGGTCCATCAATACTGAAAACAGCAATGAAGAACTATATTCTGCTTTTGCAAATTCATGGTTGTATTCCTTGAAAATATGAGTGATCACACTGAACATGTGTGAATGTAGGAGAGAAACCCTAATAGCCTGTTGGGCTGATAAAATGTGAATTTTCTTTGAAGTTTTACAAATGTAGATTTAATATAACTGTTGCCTTGCTTACTATTCTTTTACATGGCTTTCGTCATTAGTTTCCTCAAAATCTTGAAAATCCTTACTCAAATACAATTCTAAGAATTTCCAACATTGCTTTGTTTTGTTTTATCAGCTCATAAAATTGTCGTAGCTCAGATTTCAGCTACCAAAAACAGTCTTCTTTTGTGCCAAGTTCCCACTATCTTCAGAATCCTTCAACAACACCAGCCTTCAGATCTTTCAAAGTAGATTCACTTCCCCCCAAAATGATACTTTCCCACAGTGTCTTAAATGATTTCAGCAAAGTGTCTCTGATAAGCCACTTCTCCTGAATGAATGTCATGGTGGAGAGGACCTCAATGGAAAGCTCAGTCGCTTCATTGAATCTTTTTTGACTGTCATATGAAATGTCAACTAATTTCAAGACCTTGACTTGCAATCACTGATCATCCATGTCAGAAAGCCTTAGTTTACATTTTAATTCAACTGGTTTACTTAAAACTAAACTAGCTCATCTCATCACCAGAAAGAAACATCTGCACAAGTCCTTCAGTTGCTTTCCTTCATCTGTTTCATCATTTTTTCATTCTTTAATGAGCAGAAAGCAAAGAACACCAGCTTTACCTATCATGCTTCTTGAGGGATGTGCAGTGAAAGTGTGCTTTTTTTAAAGCTGTAAAAGGTGCACAGCCATCATAATCTTTTCCAATAGAATGAAAGCTTCTTTCTTWTGTTGAGTCAAACACCTTCTAAGTGTTCAACGATGGGCAAGATCATTTAGAGAGGCTTTTAAAAATGATTTAAGAACTTGAATCTTCAGTTCTACTACAAATATGTACTGTGACTCTCAGTACAGAGGTATGACTGAATTGATATACCACCAGCTTTTTCAGATAACTTCTTTTTCCTATTTCATATAATCCTGGATGTTGGAGGAAATGGGAAATTTACACTGCAGGAAGTTCTTCAGACTCCTCATTTTCTGTGTCTGCATCCTTGTTTTGAAGCCTGATTATCCTCTTGTCCCTTATCTCATACCACTTATGCTTTCTGCRTCATCCTGGAGTTACTGACACTAGAAAGACAAAAAGGAGTTTTTCAGTGCTACAGTTCATCAAGTTAGCCTGACTTTTTTATCCTCTAGTGCTTCCAGAATCCAAGCACAGAGGTCCAGATAAATCTTGTAACCGCTGTAGCACCAGTGTAACCTGTGTTCAGAGTTCAGGCTACATGTTCCTGAATTCAGTGAACTGTGCTTGTATATCTGGAGACACTGTACTGCTCAAAAACAATTTACATAGTAATGAAGTTTTAAGAAAATATTCTGCTTAAAAGGTTCAGCTCCTTGATCCTCTTAAGAAAACGACTTTGAGGAAAGTACTTCTCAGTTTTTATCATTATGACATGCTATGTCAACCATCATCCACAGATCTTTTTTTTGACCAGAAGCAAAGTTGTTCAGCCCTGCTTAAATTTGGGTTAGTTACACTAATGAGATGTTAAACACACTTAGCGCCTTGGATTGGTATCTTCACATTGTATCTACCACCCTGGTATACTGAGGATTAAGGCACACCATAAGTAACATCAATGCCTTCTAAGGAACAGAAAACATGTTTTCAAAAAGATTCTCCAGATTTATTTAACTAGGAGGTTGCTAGTTCATTAATTCACTCCTGCTCTTTTGTCTGATGCAATTCATAATGTAAAACCATTCTAATCAGCCTGAAAGAGTAAAAGAGGAGCACATGACTCCATATATTAATGTAAAAGTATGTGTTGTAAACTACTTATAGATTTTTATATTATGCAAGTATTTTGAATGATGTAGTCATGAAAACAGTTTTAAGCCCAAGAAATAAATAATTGTCTTGGATATTTCCCTTAGACTTGTTATTTAGTCTTTCAGGCACAAATAGAGAAAAAATTGACTAAATTTCTTAGGAAATATTCTCACTTAGAATTCAGCCTTACTAGAGCTGTGCAGTTTGTGCTAAATGAAGAGCTGGACATACATTTAAGAAAAAATGAAGAAAAAACTCACGTGAAAAGCAAAACATGAAGCAAATGAGAAAATCAACAAGCAAGAAAAAGATGTTAATCTGTCAGTAAAGCAGATGTAGTATTTTATAAGAACAGCTGGTGTTTTTTTCATTGCATGGAAAATATCAATGTTCCAATTTGTCTTGTGTTCCTCATCACGCTGCCTATGAGGTCTTACTTTTTTTGTACTAACCTTGCTTTCTCTAAACAAACAAACAAACAAACAAAACCATGGGAGAAAGAAGCATGGAACCACTCTATAAAAAAAGAAGTGGGATAGGAAAAAAGTAGAAAAAACATCTTTCCTTTTGCCAGAACCCCATTGCAAGGCATCAGATCCAGATTCAATTAACTGTGTGCTTAACAGTCATCAATGTTATTATTTCAGATACATATTAGGATCTTTTCTATGATGAAATATGCTCTTGGATCACCTACTTAATTTTCCTTCTCAGTACCTGGGCCCAGGATTCTAATCTCTTTCTCAGACCTCAGAGATAAAGCCTAAATAAAGAGAATTGCTGGAGCCAAAACAAATACTGTTTTGATGGTAGATTTTCTTCTCAGACATGATCCCGTTTTTTGTAAGTAAAACAAGGGATGGAAACTGAATGCTATAATGAAAGACTTCCTACAGTGAGGGGTAAACGCCACACTGCAGTTCTTTACTAAAGTCAGAGTAATCCATTATCACAAAATATATCCTATGGTAGTCAGCACCCTTAATAATCAAACGACCCTGAATAATGGCAGCTAAAAAGCCAAGGGGGCTTGGATACTTGACTGCATGCTGTGGGTCATGACATGAGAAGATTAAATACGTATTTAGATAAACAGGGTCCGAAGGACTAACTGTTGAGTTGTCTGAGGACCTTCAGCTGGGATGATCAAGTCACAAAGTGACTTTGTTAATTTGGCGCTGTGACTTGTGACGCTCTTTATTGTTTGTGTCTCCATGATTTCCATATGAAATACAATTAGTTTGCAAGTAAAAGGACAGTCCCTCCTTCCATATCACTTCTTAGTAATACATTCTCTAGGCTCCGACAGTTAGAGAGTCAGTATCTTGCTTGTCAGTAGTAATAAAAGAGATTTTGAAGACCAGATTTGGACCTCAGCTATACCTCTAAACCCCAGTGTCTTTTGATTATGCCTTCCTTTACAACTTTGAGTCTGAACAATTGTACAAAGAATCTCTAAGGGTCTACTTGGGCCATCAAAACCTCTCCAATTGACAATGATGTAGAAAAAAGACACTTGGGAGGATGTCATACAGGAACCTGCTCAAGTTTTAGAGCTCACACTCGCTACAGAGACTGACATTGAGAAGAAATATGAAAACTGCATTCAGATTTATAAACTATGAACATATGATATGGAAATCAAAAAGCCATTGGAACCTTATGTTTTAAAAATCTTCTGTTGATAGAACCATATGTTGATAGACTTTACTTTTCCCACTTGCTAGGCTCCAAAACCTATTTACTCTTTGATAGTTCACAACAAAAGGGAATTACTGCATTCTCAAAACCTCTGTAAACTAAACTGAGGGCTGCTTTTTTTCTTTTTTTTTTTTTTTTTTTTTTCTATCTTTACTTCTTCCTTACCATTACCTTTCTGTCCTTTTAGAATTAAAACATTATTGATTAATTTAATTCTCTAAAACATCAATTCTCCCACATAAAGAAGTTGGTCCAAGAAAAAAAAGTTTTATGTGATCTCCAGGAAATATTTAATTATTATCCTTTAATAGCAGACATTATCCCCTCCATTACATTGACTGTGCTATCTTAATTAACAGCTCTTCCATACTGGATGCTGTATTCCAAAAAATTCRTAGTTCAATTCTCCCTCTGAAAACACAATGTAATTCACTCATACAAAATTCCAAAAAGACCTAAAGGTGTAAATATGTAAGTTATAAATAAATATGTAAATAAAATTGTAAATATTAATGTAAATACCAGTTGTGATGAAGATTGTACAGATCATAGACTATAGTTCCAAAGATTTCAAGTTTTGCATGGAAAGACCATTTCTCCATAAGATCACAAGCATTACAAAGCTATGGTTCCCCCTTCGCAATTTTTTTTTTTTTTTTTTTTTTTTTTGCATGAGTAGCATTAATTGGTCCATTGTTAGTAGATGCTATGGAAAGCCTTTGAATGAGGCAATATAAAGATGTGTAACTTCTGAGAAAGTAACATCTCCATGGGTTCATTTCTCTGTGCTGCTTCCACATATTGCTTTATGCAGTGTTCTCCCAGGACTCCACTAAATGGACATTTCATGGTACCAGATACTGAAGATAACTCTGCAGTTGACTTCTCTTCATTGCATGTAAGTATAAGTGCACACAGGCAAACTGTCCCATGGTTTGCTTCTGCTGAAGAAGTCAAACATATATTTCAAAGTGAATTGACTAGTTTTAAATCATTCCCTGATTTATCAACTCAGTGGACTGATACAAGCAGTAGAAGGATCTAAATACTGTGAGAATAGGAAAATGGCATGTGATTTTACTTAATTGTTCTTTACTATAACTTTCACCCTATGACATTAAACATATGCTCTTTTTGAAAATAGTCATTAACCTTTCACATGATGTATAACTAGCTTTATCACTCCAGAAAAAAAAATCCCACTTTAAGTTCTGAAAAGAAGGCCCATTGGGAGACACACAAATGGTAAACCACACCAAAGGACACAAAAAGGCCCATAAAACATCAGTAGGGTTATAAAGGTCTATGGATTTTAATTGCTGTGTGCCATTGGGCCTTTACAAAGCAATCAAGCAGGCAATCTCCAAAGACAGCCCTGCCATAATACATTTAACAATAGAGTTCTCACCCCATCAGCAGACTAGGGTTTATGAAGGTCCCAATAGCAATTAATGACCTTGTACGTTGAGAGAAAAAGACAAAATTACTTAAATTGGCTACCCTTTTTGGCTACATATCTTAAGCGTAGGGAAGCATAATTTCAAGACAAGGAATGCAAAAGTTTTGAAAAGATAGACAAAAAATATTCTTATCGATCTGATGTTTCTGTCTATGTGCATTTTTAAAAGGTTCAGAAAACTGCCTTTCTGATACTACCTATGGGATGTTACTGAAGCACATAGCCTGTTGCTAACAAATGCTAATAAATTTTGCTTTGGGTGGCACTTTATAACTACAGAACTTTATTCTTCTTGAGAAGAGGGTGGAGAATTGTATTTTTCTGACATAGAAAAATAGCAGTAATTAGGATTATGTGAACAATGTTGTTAATTTTGAGGAATAAGAAAAGTGCACTTTTTCTTATCTTATGTACGTTTTCCTTCCTGTTACATATGTYTTCTAATACAATGAAATTTTATAAGGCTGCAAACTATGGAGTGGAAGATAACATGCAAAAAAATACCATCGTTTTGGTACTGCAGTCTGAAGATGAGCAAGTCCTGCAACTTATACTGGAAAAGAAAATGGAGAAAAATAAATGAATGCAGTCCGTGGAAAGACCACAGATGCTAACTTTTATATAGCATTTGATTAAGTGAAAATTTCAGAATTTTGAGGCCGTACAAGAATGTAGTCTTGTTTTTTTCTGACGTAAGATGAACATTCCTATTGTGCTTGAGGTGTTAGATCACCTCTGTGAAAGAGGGGCAACAAATTAATTATTTTTTGTATTAATTCTTTTTTGTACAGCAAAAAATCCAGACGTATACCTAACTAAAGAATCCACTTAATTCGCCTAATTTTCTCCTTCATTTTAAAGAACCTACTGTATTTCATAAAGAATAAAGCCTCAGGACATGACCCGTGTAAGGATGGCTATAAAATTAATAATTTTCTGGAATTTTCATTTACAATCTGATCTAATTCTTGTCTCTTGAACCCAGTTTAATCAAGCTTGAATACACAAAGAAATCTAATTATTCTGCTGTTACGGAGCTACTATAATATTATCTTTAAAGGTGAGTGAGCCATTTGGTAAATAATGTGAATTGTCTCCCAAAAATGCAAGTTAAAATGTTTCATTGTCTAACTGAAGAAGCTGCATACACAAATGCTATATCTGTACTCAGCTGACAAAAATACAACTGCACTTGCAGAGAGGTGATATAGCCAGCATCACACTGGCAGTATTCCAATCCTATCCATACTGCTACTTGTTCTGTCCATTCTGATAAGCATCCACCTTTCTCTCCCTTTACCTGTCTGCTTATAGCAGTTGCAAATACAGCTGAATAGCTAGAACATTAAAACAGATTTGAAAGAGATATGAGCTTAGTCTATTTCTTCTTTGTGCATTCTTTTCATTAGAATACATAGTTTTCGTTAGTACACAGCCTTCGCAAGCAAAAGAGATTTGACCAGGGAATATTTGTAACCTTGTGATATTTTACTGATAGTATTTTTTTTATTTTACTTGGATTACTTTTTCCCTATAAAAGAACAATCTAGCTACACTACTGAATGCTTTCTATTTTAAATTGAAAAAACAAATTGTGTTGCAGTCTTCAAGATTTATCTTCTAGCTGTAGCTGTAAGAGAGATGTGTCTCAGAACAGATTGGGTACGGCTAATGATAAACATGCTCATTTAAAATCAGTTCAAGGATGTGGGGAAAATGCATCTGTCCCTCTCTCACACATACACTCAGTTATAATAAAATGGAAATAGTATATGTGTTTGTAGAGTAATTGTTCATGCTTCTAGAGTTCAAAATAACACAAACTGTGAATGTTTTCCAGAACAAATTCATGTTGCCCTCTAACTTTTCTAATGCCGTGGCTACTCAGGATTTCTAATCAAACTCCAGTTTGTGGGAGGTTTATTGTGTGTGTGTGGGGGGGGGGGTTCCAGTTTATTCAGTAAAAAAGTGCCACAACTTTGTATTTCTCTCAGAARGGAATATTAAGATTGGGCTAACACCGCAGCTCTATCATGGGGTTGAACCTGTGCTTGGAGCTATTTGCCTTGCAGTCACACCACGAGGAATGAAGCCTTTACACAGTGAGGGCCTGAGCAGGCGTTTGGGCTTGCCGTGGAATGAAAGTACGCATTAACTTACGTGAGCGCCGCTGTAAATATCAYGGCCTTAGGCTGCACAATATGGGCATTTTTAGGTAGTGAATTGAGGGGTCTTTCTACTATAGCGCAGAATAAATGCAGGAAAAAAAAACAGACTGAAAGAAATATCTTTAGAAAAAAAAATAAAAGGAAATCTTTGAAGGACACAGTTCATTAACCTCAGTAATGACAACAACGATTAAAAAGGAGATTGGTCCAAGTAATAAAACTGATCATACGTCTGTAAAACAGTGGACACTCTTGGTTAAAAAACAGTCAGGAAGAAAGGGATGAACATATATAAGCGGAACATATACAAGCCACTAAATTGCTTTTGACTCTTTGGTGAGAACAAATACCACTTTCTGATGAAAAGAAAGCTGGACAGGCAGTCTATCATTTTCAGTCTGCAAAGATCTTTCTTTCAATGAAATACTGGGCTGAAGAAAACAAAAAGATGGAAAATATTTTGTAATTAAATTGAAATGTAAGCTAGAGAGTAAAAGATAGAATAGGAAGAATTCCAAGAGAGGCAGAGAAGGGAATACAAAAATACTTTAAAGAAAACATTAAAAGAGGAAGTGCTAAATTATGTGGATAAAAATTATAAGTTTGAAATATAAAATAAGAGGATAAAAAATATTTTAAAGGACTTTGCTTTAATTTGGTTCAAACTAGCAGTAAAAAAAATTAATATTCTGTTTTGGGGGATTTTTTTTTCATGAAAAAATAAGTAAATTCAGAGTTAAGCAATCACCTGAAATGGAAGGCATTCTTTAAAACATTTTAAAACTCTTTTTCAGTTATGTTTATGGAAAAAATGGAACAAATAGTTACAGTAGATTGAGTTTGTGGCAGACTGATCACGTTTTAACTTAAGTTTTAACACAGAGTTTAAGGGAGTATTTGCATCCCTCAACTTCAGAGAGCAATCTGAGCTATTTAAGTTAGCTGGCTAGATTCACAAGGCTGCTCTGAGGGTCAAAGAGACATTTTTCTTGAAAGCCAGCTACTGCAGGAGATAGCACAGGTGCTCCCTGGCCTTTGCAGGTGCTTCCCTGTCTCCACCAGCTATCGGCAGCTTCTTCTCCGATACGTCAGGTACTGTCAGCACCCCCTTTTTGTAGAGGATCTACTCACTATGGTAGAAAATTTATTTCAATGCTATAGTTTGAATTCAATTTAATTGAATTTAGTCATTATTTGTTTAGGCGTAAACTGCTAAAAATGCTTATAATTATTCAGTGCTATTAAAGGTTCTTTAACCATACCCAGTGAACAAATATCAGATCATGTGCTAAAGATTACAAAGCTAATAGAGTCCTTCTCTCTCTATGTTGCCAGAAAGAGTTGCATACGTATAATTATCAGGCTATTATGTTATATTATTCATATATTATATTCAATAACAGTATTACTCTGTCACGACTGATAAATGAAAACATCTTCAAATATGGATAAAAGATCTTCTTATGCCTTTTTAATGAGAAAAAGTTATTAATTTTCTTCCTGAGAAAACTCTTATTTCCTGTCTGTATTTTACCCTTATGCTAGACTGTTATGTCCAAGACACAAAACTATTGACTATATTTTTTAGTACAGAGCTTAAAATGTTATTTTTGGCCTGGATACATCAAATATTTTTAAAAAAATAAGGACTGACATCTTTGACTGTTTCACAATGTTCTATAGAAAACCAATGAAGAGAGCAGAAGACACCTAAGGTTACAAGTAGAAGATATACAGGACACACTAGGTCAGTGTCAACTTGTGATAAAAAAGAGCTATCTGCATTTCTTAAATAGTTGAGGTCAAAGTACATAATATTGTTGCATCTACACAGATGATACAAGTTGATACTATAGAGACCATGTTATCATAAGCCTGAGTATTGCAGGGTCTCCTAATCAACTTTTGGTTATTAGTTAGAAGAAAACACCACGCACATGTCCTCTAAGCTAAAATCAATTATACAAACTTTAAATGACATTTATTTAATTCCAGCCATCCGCACTCTGGGTTAAACAGATCATAGATTGAACACTTTCTTGCTCATAGTTTTGCATTGTAATGGCACAAGGCTACCAGCTTCCTTTTCTTGTTTCTTCTTCAGTTTTGCACAGCCATATTGTTTACTCATTTTCCCCAAATTAAGCAGATTTTTAAGTATCTTGCTTAAACAGAACTTTAGATTGAAATTTCTTTGAAATAGGGACAGTGTCTTCCTACATGCTTAAACTGAAACCTTCACAGCAACGGAATTTAAAATAGGAAAAATGATGACGAGGCMTACACCAAAGTACTACTGATAGTGCTTCTGCTGCTACAGTGGCAAACTGGGTGGATGTGCTTAAAATGKTGATGCTCTTCCAGGAGAGGCAAAGCACAGACTGCTCGCAATAAGCAGAGAGAACTGAACCATTGACCTGTTATTGTTGTGGCTGTTGTTTAGGAGACACATACTAGATCTAGTGATAAACGCTTTACAGGAACGAAGAAGAGCTGCAGAGGCAGACAGATACGGAATGATTGTGCAAGTCACCACAACGGAGAAACTATCATCTTAAGAGTCAGGTTGTGGCCCACAGGAGCTCTGCCAGAAGCATCTGAGCAGGAAATAGGATGAATATTTTTTGACAGTATATTTACCTACTTTCAAAGATAATTTTGTCAATAGTTAGCATGATCCAAAAACAGTAACGTTTTGGAGAAAATTCATAGTCCTAATCACTAATTCTTGAAAGGAGAAAAGATTATGTATTTAGTAGATAATGCCACTTTAGACCAAAAGTTGAGGTAATATCTCATACTGTGTTTTCCCAGAAGTAGAAGCTTGCTCTAAAACAAGCTGGGGAATTTGTTCCCTATGTTGCTTTGACTTGATATTTTATCTTGCCTGATGGAACATACTTTCTCTACTGTGATTATTATTTTGGTTTCATGTGATTGCTATCTTTTAATTGGGTCCAGGGCATCCACAGTATACCTTATGGGTGCTTTTGTAATTTGAAAAGAAAATAAACAAATAGGCTAATTATAGCCCTCTATGTTCCTAAATACATGTATTTACTTTTGCACATCACATTGTGGTAAAGAGCTCAGCAAGTATTGATGTGTTATCATTTGTAAATATTTATTTTTCTGGTTTGCTACTCTTTATTGCCTGAGATTTTAAGGCTTGTAACATAGGTGCATAACATTTGGATTACTCCAAGCAAAGTTTTAACTATTATTCTAATTTGAAAATGCTTTTCAGATACCATAGGTAAATTAATAACAACTTTCAGTCATAAAACTAGGAAGTTTTAGTTCTGATGAGCAATACATATAGACAGATAAACTCCCTACCCATTGTCCACTAAAATATAACAGGATATATAGTAAATTCCTCTGAGTTGTGAGTGCATCTAATGTGACCTTGTGTGGGGCTGAACTTAACCTTGTGATTATTCTTGAAGTTCAAGCAGGGAAAGTTGTTCTTTAAGGGAAGGTAATTCCTGCTAAATATGCATGAAAGTTAAATAAATAAATAAATAAATAAATAAGACCAAGCTGACCTGGAAATAGGAAGGCAAATAGAATTTTCAAAAGCACTGGTGTGTCTTAGAATGCAATTTATTTTAAAAGTCCATAGGGCTCTTGTTGCCATGCTATGTTGTAAGGGACCCAAGGCACAAACCCCACACTGACTGTAAAAAAAAAAAAAATAGATTTTTACCTGGGGAAGTGCGTTTACACAGAAATTTCGTGCTGCCCCACTGCGCACAATATTGTTTAAATAGCAGTTTTAGGTGTGAATGCAAGCTGTCCCTATGGTAAGGTTTTTTTACTGCAACTCAATAATATATGCTGCTTGGAAGTCTCTGCTTAGGCCGTAGCAGCTCAAACCATTTGTTACTACATTCATTCTGCTTCACAGAATGAGCATTGTAAACAATTTCAGATTTTCAGCAGAGACTGCTTTGAGTAAATTCATGCTGAGAAAGTAATTCAAAAGACAGAACAATTTCTGACAATCTGTGTATTAAGATCTGCACTGCCAACCTCAAATACCAAGCTATTTGTCTTCTGAGCTTGCTTCCATTGTCTGTGGTTTATTCCAACCATTAAATTCAGGATATCAGAGTACCATTATTTCACTTCTTTTTTTTTTTGTTCAAGTGAACTAACAATTTTAATTAATCCACATTATGAGAAGAAGAAAGAACATTTCTTGGACTGTATTTAGAAAATGACTGGTCAAGTGGAGCATGTGTAACATTAAGTTCTGCAAAAAGGTTTTCAGAAAGGACTGATTATGACGTGAATAAATATTTGGTGGGAGCAGCTGGTTGACAAACTGTAGTGGTAACAAATGTGTGAGTGGTTCTGTCATTCAGTATACCACACTTTGCCAGCAATTAACTGCATGGAAAGGCTAAAGACTGAAATTCCTTTCTTGTGATGGGATGGGTGGACCTGCTGGGAGAGGACAGAGTTCTCAGCAGCCAGATGGATCCACCTGGCTTAGCCTCAGACATTTTATTTTGATGAGCTAGCCACTTAAAGATTATTTAGAACCGTGTTTTTTAGTTTTATTCTTTACTTGCTGCTGCTGCCTAATTGTCTTTTTTATATTTTTACTGTCTCCTGCTTCCCCTTCCATTTCCTGTATCTCTTGCCATACATTCAAACTTTCTCTRTAGCAGGCCCTCAGACTCCCAGTTTTTAGTGTGCAGTGTTTTGATGTTACTTTATCTGTTTCCAAAATGTATTTTTTAAAAAAACATTCAGGTTGACAATTTCTCATGCCACCTCTCCATACAAGCACTCTCACAACTTCTCCCAGCCATCCTTACATGWGCGGCTGGAAAAAAACAAGCACTGCATGCACTTTTGAAAAAGACCTGAGAAAAATGGATGGACAAGTGTTACTTCAAGTTTTTAGCCATGCTGAAACAACAGAAGTGATTACCAGTCAGTACAGGGTACTCAGACTAAAGCCACTTGAATCTTTCATGACTCCTGCAACTAGAAAGTATCACAATATCTCCAAATGTCATGTTATTATTAAACTTCTGAGATAAATGTCAATGAAGTTTTATAGCACTTTGTATGAAAATGATAATCATCTCATTTACTTTCCTCACTAAATTTTTGACAGTTAGATGACCCAGTCTTTCAAAGTGGACATCATGGCCAAAATAATAATCAACATACAGTCCTGGCAGTCTTCCTTTCTTCCTTGGATCCTGGATTTAGCATCCCACTACAACCTTATCCTAAGACATGCAGAGCCCCAAAAGGCACTTGCTGGCTTGAGAAAAGGAAGAGGAGGCTGAATGCAGACTGTTTCTCTCCATTCCCCTTCTCTGTTACAGGAAATAGAAGGTAACAGCACTGAGCTGGGCTGGAAAGGACGGTTAACAGTAGAGGTAGAAGCACAGGGGAGCCAGGAACTGCAGGACAGGGCTAAGCCAGGTGACCCAAACTGGAATGTGCTGCTGGAGTCTGAGAAACTATAGTAGCAAAGTTGATAGCCATGGGGAGAGCACAAAGATTATCAGCTGAGGTAAGGAATATCATCAAAAATACTTACATCTCTGTAAGAGAGCAAAAAAAAAAAAAAAAAAAATGCTCTCCGTAATATTTCACTTCCTACAACTTTGTCTTCTGAGAAAGAAGACTGTGGTAGGCCATGCTTCCAAACTTAATTTATGACATAAGRAACTTCAATTATTAGTACAAAAGTTATTTCTCCTACACCTTATACTGTTCAAGTTAGAGAGAAGACAGAAAATGAATGACAGGCAAGTTTTTTCTTACAGTTATATATTTGATAGAAAYGGCGAGGGAGGGAAATACAAATCATTTTTTGCAAAGCCAAGTGACTAGGATTGAGCTTGTCTGCACAGCCAATATTAATGAGGATTTGAGGTCTGTATTCAATGTTCTAGAGCCAGTCAACCTGAGTGACCATTAAAAATAAATTTCAGATGGAATTTCWGAATCTTATTTATCTAACTAGGCAGWCCTACTTTTGCTCAGGTTCCTCCTGTAGAGAATGTAATAGATTAAGCCACATTTCTTTTAACTGGCAAGAGTATCTTTCTGTTCACTGTCCTGTAATTCCATTCCAAACTCGAAATGATTTTCCTCTTTCCTTCCAGCAAAAGCAGTTTGTTCTGTGTTCTAACTAGGAATAGGTGCTTTGTTTCTAAAGTAGAATATTTAATTTTTTTTTCCTGAATATATGCTATACCTGAGCATCCAAAATATTTTGTTCTCTTTTCATGAGAAACATGAAGGATGAAAAGAACAAGATTAAAAAACAGTAGAACGTCCTACTGAAAAGGTGGACACTTTCTCACAAGATAAAATCCTTTTCTTCATTTACAGAAAACAGTAGGGGCAAGCAGTCAATGAGCCACTGCAAATTTCCGCTGATTTACTTCCCAGTATTCACTTCAYCTGGACAAGTCTATTCAAGACTATACTTTGGATATAACTGCCATCCGGTACAGGAAGTCWGTAGGCACTTTTCATAGGTAAGCAATGTGGACAACACTTCTGAAATCGGCTTCTGAAAACCAGTATGAACTAAACCTCACCAAAGTCAATGG
Source organism: Rhea americana (assembly GCF_003343005.1). Lineage (NCBI taxonomy): Eukaryota > Metazoa > Chordata > Aves > Rheiformes > Rheidae > Rhea > Rhea americana. The sequence goes on from NW_028185150.1 coordinate 8,139,361, forward strand.
AAAAAAAAAAAAAAAGAGAGAGAACATAATTAACGCTGCTGAACACTGCTTAAACACTGCTGAATAGTTGCCAGAAAACCTCTGCCTTTACAACAGCAACCAACTCGCAAAGTTACATAGTTGCAAATATTCTAAAACGTTTTCTGCTGCAACATGATCCTGCCAATCATTTAAGAGGGATCATTGGCTAACAGTGCAGATTTTTATATTTTTTTCCTGTTGCTCTTAACAAGCCGCTTAATTTATTATTTTGGCATTTGCCAACAAATTTCTTTTGCTTCCTAGAGTTAAAAGGGTAAAAATGAGGTTCTTACTCAGTCTATTTACTTTTTATTGCATGTATGCACCATGAAAAAGGCTAAACTCACGAAATGATGCAATCACATTTATTTCTTTCTTTTTAGTATTTTCGTGATTTCTGTATGGAGAAAGAATGTTCCAAGTAAGCATTCAACAAGGTATTGCTTATATACATTTTTCTCCTCCTCTCCATTCTCATGCAGAACAAAACAAAACAAAAATTACACTAGTCTTGTTCATTCCACCATCAAAAATATATCATGTATAGCTAAAAACAAACAAAATTCTTCCCTAATGAAAAGAGTTGCTTAGGAGCAGACTGCTTTTAGTAATGTATTAAATACCTATGCAGGAGCAGAAATATGTAAGAAATATTTCAGAGGTATCAAACATTTTTATTCTGATGATTTTCTCCCAAAATGTAACTGAAGGAATCCCCCTTAACTTTCCAGTTTCCAGATCAACTATTAGAATGTAGAAAATTCAATTATATAGTCATTTGTATAAGGAATAAAACAAACCTTTAAACCAAATGTGATGCATCATGTTGACATAACAAATGTGGACATTAATTAAAGAGCAGCAGAATCCAGCAGAGAAGTTTGCCCTCCATCTGCTTGACCTGAGGAAATAACAATGTTCCTTTAACTAGAGCTGACAGATTTTCTTGTGTTAGTCTTGAATCACTAAAGTTGCCACCCTCAGTATGAATAACCATAACCATATGTGTGACATCACACACAACAGGCAAGCTACAGTGCACTACTCTTTTAGTTTGCTTTCTTTTCCTTAGTTGATTTTTTATGTGATATTAAGATTTGGGCATTCAGGTATAGGCTGGGATCCTGAACCCCCCTTACACACATGAAAGTGCCTTTACAAAATTCCTCGGTGCTCAGATGCAGGATTTCAGGCAGTGACACATCATACCAATGCTCATACATTATTGGTTAAAATCAAGGTGCCCAGCATGTGCTATAAATCCAGTCATGCTGTTCCTACAAAGAGCTGCAGCCCTACATGAATCATTTACTTCAGCCAATTAACATCCAAAGCTTCTATCCTCATCATCCTTTCTGATCAAGAAGGAAATGAAAAATGCTTCACCAGAGAAGTGACCCCTCCAAGTCCAGCTCTTCAAAGCTCCTGGAGGCCAATGGGAGTCCTGTACATAGAGGACACCAGGATCTTTGTTCTAATATATACCTTCTGCCTACAATACTGAGTGAAAAATCTTCAGTTCAGGTTTTTCAATCAAGGCCTTTCTGCTGAGGAAATCAACAACTAAGGAGACTTTTAATATAAAGGGCTTGCATTAGAGTTTACTCCATGAGAATACATCTATGTTTATTTTCAATTAGCATGTTAAATTCTAATGGTTTTGAACAAAACTTTGGCCAGTGTTTCAAAGATCAATCCAATGAACTGCCAGTCTGACTGAACACAAAAGCTTTAAGGTCGTATAAATGTGGGCTATAGCCATCTCAAAAGTTTGTTACAATCCCACTGAAGTACAACAGGAGCCCTAATGTAAATGAAAAATAATCACCAAATCTCAGGATGCCCATAGTCAAAAACAATTCATAATATTGAATGAGAATGCTATCGTATGACAAACATGCATATTCTAGTGATTCACTATTGTTTTTCAAGCAAAGATAAATCCCACAGTACAATATAGCTCTAAAACGAAAATTTGAGACAGATATAATGAAACTAAACCGTGTACGAATGACCAAAACACGTTCCCGTGGCTAACTCTAGTCTACAAGGCAAAATGCATCAGGACTATCACTATTACTCGTGCTGTAAGAATCACATAACACTTACTGGTGTGAGAAGACCAAGCGGTCTGCRACAAAGCACAAATTGGACACTATTAGCACTGCAATGAAATAAGGTAAACTCACGCATCCATATAATCCATAATCAGTAAGGCTGTTTTATCCTCTGCCTCATTATGAACACAACGTCAAATGATTTCCACTAGAAACAGACACCCTTAAGGCTTTTTGCTTTGTTGCAGTACAGTATGCAAAACTCTTTTGATAGAAGAATTAGTTCTCTGAATATTTCAAAGAGGAAAAAAAGAGGGATGGGGAAACTCACAGCTATTTGCCTTTTTTTTTTTTTTAACTTGGAATTGTTTCTTCAGTGCAATAAATAACATTCCTTCAAATTATCTAAGTTCCTTAAACTCCTTTTATTGACCCACATGACAAGAGAGCAGCCTCAAAAGTTCAGGATCATAAATCCAAAGATTACAAACATGAAGCAAAATTCATGAGAAACTGTTGAACTCATGGCATCCCTTCCACAAATGCAGATGGATGTCACATAAGATTTTTGGAAATATATTTTTTTAAAATCCATTATTTAAAGGATTTCAAATCCTTCTGCCCACTGCCAAGCACCAGTTAGCATGGCTAACAGGAGAAGTACACAGAACCCCCAACCTCTAATAGACAGGAACTACAGACTATATGTTTACTTGCATTAGAATTGCAGTTCCTGAGTGACTCCAAATTGAGCTGCAGTGCTACATGAAAGCATCACACAGAGTTCTCTGTTATACTGAATCAGGAAGTTTCTTTGATGTTATCTTTCTAAGTATTCTAAAATCCAAACTGTTTGTTTTAATCCAGAAGTTCTATTTTCTTGTTTTTCTTMTTATTATTATTATTTATTTCRTGAGTTCTTCACGTTAGCTTTACATTGAATAGTGCTTTGGGTTGAACATTTCCATGTTCTCTTCCTTTGTGTTTTGCTTCAACTATTTCTTTTTGGGGAGGAGAGAACAAGAACAAAATGGGTAAGCTGATTAAACTGATGATGTTAAATCTCTCTTTTAATAAACAAACATTGTCATTTAGTGTTCTTAACTCTTGCTGAGAACTTATGCACATTCCAACCTTTTTTTTTTTTTTTTTTTTTTTTTTTTTTTANNNNGTCTAAATTATTAAATCTGTAGAGACCTCCTTGGAAGTAAAAATGAAATAGTATCCCATATCTGTATGTTTTGGTACAACATTACATAGGAAATTAAAACATTCTTTTTGTTGCTGAAATTGGATGAGGAACAGACAGCATTTTTCTTGGTCTGGAACTGTGATGTCAATATGAGTTAAAATATTCTCTCTGTCTCCCTGATCACTGCTGCTTCTGCCTATCTCCTTATAAAGATTATGCTTATGCTTAGTAAATGAAGAAAGGAATTAGTGATGCTCCTCTCATTTCCTGTCTTCCCACAGATGGTGATAAATTCAAATTCAGACTCCATTAAACCTGAGTAGAGAAACCCAGCAGGTGGCTACACTAATGGAAAATCCTGGCCTTGGAATAATGGGAATTGCAACCGACAGCTCTTCTACACCACAAAAAAGATGATGTATTCCTATTGACAGTGTTGCATTTGAGTCCAGAAGGCTGATCTGATAGTTCAGGCTGGGCATGAGGGAAGCAAAAAGCCCCATGGGTATTTTTCTTGGCTACACCACTGTAATTTTTGTCATCTGAACCTTCTATTACAATTCATTGTACAAATCTCATATAAGTTAGAGAGAGAGAGAGAGAAAAAAAAAAAACTTCTTCATTTGGCCTACAGGCATACATTTGTTCTTTTTTCTTGGTTTAAAGGACAAATAAAGGTTGACACACAACAGCATTTCCAGCCACTTCTGTATTTTTAATGCTGACATTCTTGGCCCAAGTGCTTTTAGTGTTTCCAGACAAGCCCATCTGAGAGAGTTTGTGTTAAAAAGATGCATAGTTTGCCCTGAAGGTGTAGTGCCTGATGTTCAGCTATATATATTTCTACAGGAATACTGTATTCATAGTGCTTTTGTTCCTCCAGATTTTTCCCCTTCTTTATAGATGTAGGGACTGTATTAGCAGCAGTTCTATTAAACTGATTTGAGAAAGAGATTGGACAGACCCACAGACTGAATCTTTCACTTGAATTATATTTTGGTATGTAAGAAAAAAAAATAAAATAAGCTGTTTCTGTGCATTGTAGTAGGCAATTTTTAAGTGCAATATGCACCAAACCTTTACCTTACTATATACATTTTCCAAGATTTTTAGCACCAAATTAGTAATAAAAATTAGTAGCAAATAAAGTACATGCACTTTTGTATTACTCATTATAAAACTGTTTGTCTTACAATTCTTTTTTCATAGAACTCAAATTTGTAATGTTTTCAAAATGCACAGTACTAATTGCATAAGATCATAAAATTAACGTCTCTAATAACTTTAAAATATTCTAAAATTATTCTTGGTATTATCTGGGAGTAACCTTGAAGTACTCTACTGTGAATCTTCGTTTGGATTTTAGAATTTCTATCCTACACTACTTCAAGTGTTTTCAATGGTGTTTATGAAATGTGTGATTTACACAAAATGTGGCATTGACATACAGAATCTAGAAATGCCACAGCACATATCAAGGAGTGTCTTTACAATGATATTTCACAAGACAATATTTTTCCTACTTTTAACGCATATAATTTCTTATGTCACTGACTGTCCATATAAAATACAGACAGACAAGGAACTTATTTTTTCTTACTTTGCTTTGTTTTGTTTTACCATCATTCAATTGTTCTCTTCTTTCCTCTGCTCTTGCTAAGAACATATGCTCTTTATGTATTTTCTGAGTTGCTTGCCTAGATATTTCACTTATTTCTTCTAGTTTCAGTTCTAACTGGTAGATTGAATAGGACTTAACACTCAGGAACAAAATGTTGTTTTCATTGCTTGCAAAACACTTTAAAAGAGGTTGCTTTCCTATCTAAACTACTAACTTCTCACATCTTAGTTTCTGACTGCTATTCTCCAGATTTATGATGTGCATTACTAATATTTTTTTTTCAATTTCCTTCTAGTTAATTTCACTATGATTATTTTTCATAAAACTAAGTCTTATAGAAGTGGCTCCTGGGTGGAAATTTTCTTCAGCTTTTGGCTTGCTAGTTCCCATTCTATCAATATCTCTTCCCGGACACTTGCATATATCTATCCAGTGTTAATTTAACGGCTTAAAATGAAAAAAAAAAATCATTAAACTAAATAACAAGTATTGTATATTATAATATAGTATAAGAAGTCAGTGTTTCACAAGGTTTCACACATCAGAGAATCACCAGAAATCCCTGTTCAGCATGTACCATTAAGTTTTATTCCATACAAATCCAAAAGACTTTAGTTAGACTAAAGTATCTCAGTCCTTAGGAAACTAAACTTGTTGACTTTGACAGAGAAGAGAAGAAATTGAATTTGAATCAATGACTCCACAATAGTGGGAATTTCCTAGGTTGATACAAAACTGGTGCTCAGAAACATTGCCAGTATGACCTAAACTTTTTCACAGGCAGCCCTTTTCACCCTGAACCCTCTGGAGATRCAAGTTTCAGTGCTGGAAGAGGCTATTATAGTCAGTCTGATCCCTCACACACAGCTAGCTTGTAATTGTACTTTAAAAGAGGGACTGTATGCCATTTTTACATTGTTCTAATATCAAACTACATTCATGACATTGAAACAGAACCTTATTTCAAGGCTGAATAAGCCTAACTTTGCCATATAGCCAGTGGATCTTGTCATGCCTTTGTCAGAAAGAATGAAAAATAGACCCTGGGATGCCTTCTCTAGTGTCCAGTATCCCCCCACCCCCAGTATTTTTATTTAACAATTTTTATGAAAGCATGAATACCCAGGGGAGCGGGGCAGGGGGGTGAGGGGGAGGCACTTGGCTGCAATATTTTTCTGTACATACTAAGAACAGATTATTTTAAAATTCACTGTTTTATACAAGGTATTCACTGGATGCACAGTTGTAGAGAGCAGGCAATGCTCTGTGCTCACCGAGAAGGAGCTCACATGTCTCTCAGGATACAAGTGGTCTGAGACTACAGCATAGGAAAGCACTATTTCATTTTTGTAACCGTAAAAGGTGGGGAAATTCTGCATAACTGAGAATATATTACTCTTGTGAGAGACCTTGTTTATAAATGATGAAAAATGTCTGGTGGTATTGAAGATAAGCCAAATGGCAATGCTTGCATTCTGATATGAATATCTTATCAAAGTAGCAATCATTCATACTCCCATATTAGTGATATATCCTATTATGATGGCTGACTATATCTTGGCTTAGACAATGTTGTCTGATAAATAGACTTAATGCATAAATGTCTGTCGGGAACAAGCAACAGCAAAATGAGGACAGATGTTTGGCTCTCTTTGGAGCTCATCAGCGTAGTTCAACTGCTTTAGCTGTCAGATGGGTTCAGTCCCCAGTCCAGAAACAGAGAAGCTCAGTATTTTCAGACTATATAGAGCTAAGTGAATAATTTCTAGCAAAAAAAAAAAAAAAAAACCCTCAAGAAAATTTAGCCTTCTGCTCACAGAATATCCATGAGTTGATCGCAATTTTGCTCATGATCATCAGACAAATATGTTCAAAAGCTGCCTTTTTAAATATGCTATTATAAGCAGTAGGAAAACACAAAATTCAAAATATATTTTTTTCATTAAGTCAGTCAGAAAAACCAAGTGGTAACACTCTGGTCACCAAGAACGTGAATGTGTACAGAAAAGGACGATTGTGCTTCCATGTAGGTAACAAGTTCAGATTTGATTCTTGAATGGGGAAATTTAGTGGAAAAACCTTCTTAAGCATGGAGTTTCAGCGTGATGTGTCAGGGCAAGAATGCAGACTCACTTTGCTGCTTCCCTCAAATGTACCAAGAAAAAGTCAAGTCCCCAGAGGTTCTGGCACGCTGCTTCCAGTTTCAGAGTCTCTTGGGAATCTTCATGATACCCTTTCTCCTGGTTCTGCCTTCAGGAAAATTTTGAGTTGAGATGAGGTTTTGGTCATGCAAAAATTCTCAATTGTCATCGACTTTTAAAATTTTTATTTCCTATAGGATGAGAATTAGAAATTGGAAAGATCTTGGGTCATCTGGTTCATTCCTGTGCAAGYGAAAGATCGCTCCCTACAGTTAGATTTGCTAAATTATTAATTGCTGGTAATTTATCTGATTAATTAGGACCTTTTGCTTAAAATAAATTATTCAACTCWATTCTTTATCTGACCAGTTTTGCAGGTGGCTATATAATATTCTCAAAGTAATGTACAGATTATCCTGAAGTAAGACCTTAATGTCCCAGACAGGATCAAAGGCCTATTGTGCTAGGTCCTGCATAAACATATACAGGAAAACACAGCCCTTGATACGATATCTTTATAGTCCAATTAAAGACAAGTGATTAAGCCACACAGTAGGAGAGAAGGAAAGACAGGGATAACAGTGTAATTTGTGAAACTTCACAGGATTGCTGCATGTGTGTTCTACTTATTCTGAATTATGAGTATTTTAAATACAAATTTTCTTTTGAATCACATTTCTGTAAACAGTACTGTCTCTCTTGCCTAAAGGTTGGCCAGCCTCTTAAAGGCGTCACAGTATATGTTTACAATGGGAGATTTTGATATTCAAATCACATAAATAGGTAAACTTGCTATATTATTTAGACTTCTTCCCTGAGTTTCCTCATGAGAGATATTTCTGCTTGGAGAAATAATGTATCTTGGAAGCAATTCACTTCAGATCAGGAAGAGACAAAGACTTGATCAAAAACCCATGAAATTTTACTTGCTTTGTACCGGGTTCTGCGCTTTCATTTTATGAAAATTTTGTGAGGGATGTCTTTTATTCAAACTCGATGTCTACAGAAAACACTTCCTCCCAAGAAATGTTGTATGGAACTTTGTTAACCCTTGGGCACAAATCTTGCTATGACTCTAAATTAGAACTTAAGGCAAGGTAGGGTATGTGTCTTTTGACCAGTTGTCAGGACTTTCTGAAGCTCTTCTGCACCTTCTCCCTGATTTTTTTCCATAAATCATTAGCTTCCCACTCCTGATGTCACAGTTCTCTAACAACTCCTTAGTGCCTACCTCCACCTAGCATTAAAATAGATCTTGCCTTCTGGCAAGGGGCAGGAGGAAGAGTCTTACCGGAAGGCTGTGTTTAAGCACAATGGGTGAAGACCTGCTGCAGTGTCACTGCTGAAGGGGAGGTGAGAATGTCATGAACATATTGGAGATCAGGGACAGAGAGTTTGATCTAAAAAATCTCTGCGTTTTATTTGAAAGGACAGTGTATATGCAACATTCACAGAAGACTCCCTTCCCTGCTCTTTTACCAGACAGTTTCAGTTGTCTTTATTATTGACTTCCACTTTGGATTTCATACACAGAAGAGACAGAACAGCTGGGCAGTTCAGCTGGAGGAGAAAATAGGAAAATGTTAAACATGTATTCACATTTGAAAGTAGTGCGAATGGAAACATTGGCAAAAAAAGCCTTTTGTCTAGTAATAATAATATTTTACAGTTGTTATGCAGTGCATGGTGTCTTTCATCAGAAAAATCCCCAAACACTTGGCATATACTACTACAGYTTTGTTCACTGAGGTGAATAAAGAATTAATAGTGTTTTATAATAATAGGRTTTTATTAACCTCTTTAAAGGTCTTTTTAATTAGATATGCTACTTAGATATCAGGAGGGCAAGTAAAGATGGAATATTTAAGTGTGCAATGAGTTTACATACAAAATTGTATATTTGCTACATCTATACGAAATTTTGGCAAAGAATAAATAACAGCAGTGTATGGGTTCTTCCTCTTTCCCAATACGTACCAAAAGATCTGCAATACTCACAAAGAGGAGAAAAAGTGCTGGAGAATGTATACTGAATGTGAGAATGACTTGCAATTTTGGAAAATGAAGCAAAAACTGCAGTTATGAATTTTAAACCTGACTGACACCTCTGATTTAAACAGCATGGTTTCAGTGACAGAATTTTAAAAAGGAGTACTTTCTGCAGTTTTTATTGTTAGTAGGTAATATTTTCATAAATTTAGTGTGYCTTAGTTATGTGAATTTACTCTCACCTCATCTGTCTCCTACTATTCCTCTTCTTTTGTAACTTTATTTTCCTCTTCTCTTCCACACCAGTCTTCCCTTGCTTGCTCATCCTTAGCAGTCAGAGATATTACTTTTACCTCTCTCTTTGAAGACAACGAGATGATATTACTTTTCTATGACCAATTCCAGGAAACTAAATTGAGGTCCTTGTTTCCTAAGTTTCACATTAGATCAAAATTTTAGTTTGTAAGAAAATCAGCTACTGTGAGGGAATATCTACTTTGGAGATCCACAGGCTCTTCTTGCAAGTCCACTGTAGACTTTCRAGATTGACACTGATATTCTGAGTGGGGTTAAAGCAGCAAGCAAAGCAGTTGGATAATACTGGATAATGTGCCCTCTGAGCATTCATCTATGCACTTTCTGTTTATGAAGAGGTGAGGTATTTCTGGATTAACATAAGCCTTTTTGCACGTTGGACCGCCTCTGACTAACTCTACTAAGCCTATGTAAAAATAGATTGAGACAGAAGATGAAGCAATATGTAGATTATGATTTCCTCTCCCATTCTCTATTTCCTTTCAGTTTATTGTCAATAAATGACAGCTATAGTGCAAACTACTTCTCCTGGATAAATCTACAAGGTAAAATAAAGGTAATAGACCCAGCCGCCAAGAAAAGAGAAATGTAGGTACTATCAGGTTTACTCATATACCTGCAGTGCGTAGGTGTGCTCTTGAGCTAAGAGGAATACATATAGCCAATTGTTTTCCCTGTATGCTTTTTYCTGGCCTCCTGTGTTGAGTTCAGTTGCCTTAAAAACAGTGCTTTCCTAAAGTAAATCATCTATATGTTTGCTGTATTTACAATCTATAGCAAAGGTATCACTGTACTATAATGCATTTCTTTCATAGTTTTTATTTTCAATCACTTTGTAATATTTTATTTGTGAAAAACACATTAAGATTTTCTGAAGTGCCTAAGAGAGTTAAGCACTACAGGTTGAAAGGATCTGGGTATATAAACAGCAGTAGTTGCTTTAAAAAAGTATATCCTAAATGTCTTTGCTTATGTCAAGCGCTAAATTTATCCCCATTGAGAACTAGGTTGATGGGAAGATGTCTGCTTAAGAAAAAAAAAAACACTTTTTTAATTATCCAGGAATAAACATGTCCTAATTTTCACATATACAGTGTATTGTTCACAAAATTTTGTTGAATTAACTTTTTCCTTTCTAAAATATCTATCTCTGCATTCAGCTAGTTTCTTAATAAAATTTAAGAATGAATGAAACTCCGAGTTAGAATGAAATCTTTGATTTTAATACCTGCAGTGTTATTCTGTCTCCTTATTTAGGAGGATAAGGGATTCCTCCAGCAWGGGCAGGAGAGAAACTTAGTATTATGCAGGCAACCTTCATTTCTGTGTATTTTATTTGCATCATTTTTACCATTTCTAGAAGGGAACATTTCCTCTAAAGAAAGTATTTCTGACTTCTTTCTTCCAAGCTGACTCTTTTTTCCCTCATTAAAAGCTTTCATGTGATCTCTGGAATAGAGATAGGGGGGATTACAGGGTGTTAAAGGATCCTGCCCTGAGTCGCTTTCTATATGTGCTGCAGAGCTTTTTCTCTTCAGCTCTGACTGCCCAGGCAGTGGTCTGTGCCGTGACTGCCTCCCTGAGGTGGTGAGCGTGGCCGAGGGATGATGCACACCATCATCTTGCCTGGAGCAAGAGTTGAAGTGCAGCTGGGCACAAACACTGCAGTAAGCACTGTGAAGAAACCTCTGCCTTCGGCATAGGCATGGCCAAGGAGACCTTCACTTCAGCCGGTTTGGGGTGGCTTCCCCCTGTCCCAGATTGTCAGCCCTTTGTCACTGCTCAAAGGGATCAGCAGCCTGAAGAATCACTGCTGAAAAACAAACACACAAAAAGCCACATATGACAAACTATAAAGCAAATGAGGCAAGAGAGCTGATAAATAAATCCCACTTGTACCAGGTTGACAACCAGAATTTGTCCCAAACATGAATTACCCACCTGTGGTTTATATGCAACATAGGCAAATAAAAGGCTTTTTCAAAAACTGCTCATGGATCATTAGATGTTCCTTCCAATGACTGTGTTATATTCTGCAAAGCTAATGCTTTCAGTGCTATAAACTTATATATATTGCTTATGTAATGACAGTATTGGAACCCCCTTGAATGTGATTGGTTCAGAACATCTCTGGGCAGCTTGCAAATACCCTTTCAGTTCACATTAGTATATTTCTAGTCTGAATTTTCTTTTAATTCAAAAAAAAAAAAGACTTTTAAAAAGAACAAGAAGAAAGTTAGATGTTTCCTAAAGCAACATTCAAAGCAATTAAATGAAACCTTTTTAACAGCATGATCTTTTTCATTTTCACTATCACCTCCTTAGCCTTAAGTAAAAACTAAAAGAGACCTTTGAAAAATGATGATTTTTTACATTTAATATGTGATCTTTTCATGTTTCTGCTGTTGTATGCTTTTGAGCTGTCTAACAACTATGGATATATAGCCGGCAGAAGGGCAAACCTGTCTCACATCCTGTGAAGAGGTGACTACCTGAAGTGTGGGTATGAAAGAAAGTATAAGAATTCTCTGAAAGGTTTTACTACAGAGAATATAGGGCTGAGACCTTCATCTAACCCTGGATGCACATTATTCTTAATAATGCATACCCATACAGTTTTTGCAGACTTTAAGTAGTGAGCTTACTAAAATTGACAATATTTTACAGAAATAGGAAAAAAAAAAAAAGTCATGTTTCCTGTATCTTTCACAGTTCTTTAATTTGCGACATATCACTTTTATCTCTTCTTGCTTTAACACCAGATTTGGTTTAATTAAATTTATGTCAAATGAACACATGAAACGAAAGGAAAATCAGAAAGCCTGCAGTTGCCCATTAGTGAGTCAGTGACTGCACAGTGAAAGGCTTTTGAAGCCTGGCTTACTGCCAGAACAAGCTTGCAATGATGCTCAGAGACACCCATGATGCTTTGAAGGAAAGGACTTAGCTGACCTGAACCTGCTCTGTGAAATCAGTCCAAATCCTCATGGGTTGGATGTAAAATCTATAATAAGTCTTCTGTCTTCAACCATTTACCTGTCTAGTGAAAAGAGCTAGGGTGTGAACTGTGTATAATAATAACTGTATATAATTAATTAGATCATTCTTTATTTTTAAGATGTTTTAAAAAAATCACTCCAAGCATTTTTTTTAACCCATTAGCTACATATTTATCACTGATCAACCTGTCTACTGTGGATATACAAGGTTTTAAAACATGAAATATCACTGCCCTACTTTGCCTGCAGTGACACGGAGGTGTAGAGATCATGAAGGTGTCTGCTGGAACGTGGTCCTGCTCGATCCTGAGAACCACAGTCCAAATCTGGCAAAGCGAAGCAGCATATGTTTACCTTTCAGCATGTGACTCTGACCGCGTGTTTAAAACACTCTGTGGGGCTGGGACTAACCCACAGGGACAGTTAGCACTTTTCAGATGGATACCACTGTGTAGCTGCCATCACAGAGTAACCCAGCTGACACAGGCGAAGGAGACAGCTAAGGAGGTGCAGACTTTCAGGTCTGGGTCCTAACAATAGCATGCCTTTAGGAGGAACTATTGTCAAGAACAATAGATTGTGACATGGTTATTCTGCAAGAACTCCAGGTATAGTCCACACTATAAAAAACCTTTGCAGTTAGCTCAATCTATTGTCAAGTGGACTAGAAAAGGTGCTCTCAGTGTCTGCATGAACAGTTGGATTGAGTTTCTACTGAGAAATAGCTTTTGTGCATTCCTCTTCTAGTCTCTTTTGATTATAGATATTTTATAAACATATAAATAGATTATGTTAGTTTAGACTACTTGATATCTATTTAAATGCAATCATCTTCATGCTGGGCATCTCTCATATATATCATACATTACTTGCAGAACAGACTATCATGCTATATGGGAATATGATAGAATTTTGTTGCTAGCTAATAGTAAAACAAAGAATTCTCAATGCAATTATCTTGTTACTGTCATGCTAAAATGTCAGTTTACATCCTGTTTGCAGCCAGTTTAGCAGCCGCTAACTCTTGATCTGTGTATCTCAATGGTAAGACATTAAATTAAGTCCTAGAGTTTCAGCATCTCAAAATATCAATATTTTGACATCTCTTCGAGTCTGAATACTAGATGGCTTTAGCTGAATTTGAAGTAAAACAGCTAAATTATCTATATATAGTGTAGATAAATGAAACTATGCTAATATATATTCTATTATTTTATTTTTCTATTTATTATTCTATTATTGTATTATTTTAAATTTAAGGTTGTTTAGTGCCTCCTTGGTCTGAAAGCTGTAAAAACATACTTTTTTATCAGTAAATATGTATATCAATTTTGTAGTCACAAGAAAGTATTGCTTATTACAACACAATTCACAACCCTACAGAATGTTGTTGGTGATATTTTTTCTTTTATTACTATGTACTCTATGTATTACATATCATCTTAAGACTTCTGTTGAGATCACAGTACATTATTCTAGTCAGCCTGTCTGAGTGAGACACACATATTGAAATAACTGACTTCTAGCCTATGCTTGGATTATTCCAGAAACACAAAGTGTTGGAAGAAGAAGACAGATAAAGCTCAATAAACACATAAGTGTTTGAAAAATTAGAGTTCATATCTGAACAGAAATATAATAACCAAATCTGTGAATATCTGGGAATGGAACTATTTGAAATTACACGACATTTATTTACAAGGGATGCAACAGCCCTCCTCAGTAGATCCAGCACATAATCAACCATATTCCTCTGTTTCAGACCGAATTCCACATTCCACAGAAATTAAATTTGGGAAAAAAAAAAAAAAAAAAAAAACTTTTGTCCAAATATGCATCAAAACTTCAAAATCTTATAAAAAGTCTGGCAAATCATTTTCAGTTATACATCTGTATTACCAAAGTATTTCATTGATGTCTTGCAGCTGCAGCTTGTGTCTGTATTCAAATATTAGAACAAATACATTTGGAATATTTGCACATGCTGGAAAGATATAAAAAATCTTTAAGTACTACAAATGAAAAGATTCATACTAATATCAGATTCTTTTATTCTGGAGAGACCAGGAGATTGAGGTTATGTGGTAGCCTAAAACACAAACATTGTCTTGTTTAACTTTCTCTTTTGACCCACAAAGTCCCTGCAGCACTTTATCTGCTATCTAATAGTAACACATACCTTGTTGTGTCCCTCTCTGCTTAATTTTCATGGACCATAACAAATAAATGACGCTTCTTATTCTTTGATTATTTTTTCCTTAACCTCTAACCGTTCAAGATCAAGAAATTTACTTAGGGGAATGACAAAGGTTAAAAAAATTTCAGTCGATATCTGTAACTAACAGTGCTTCTGCTTTGCATGTTCTATTTTACAAAATAAGATTTTATCCATAATATCCATAAGGCATTTTCAATTTTATTCTCAGTAAAGCTATATAACCAGAAGAGAATATAATGATGTTTAAAGTTATATCCATGGTTTGGCTGCTGGCAAAGCTGTAGTATCATGAGGTCTCATGAACTGCATGCAACGACTCCTTGTYACCTATATTTAATCCAGTGTCAGAATTCTTTGTCACTTCCAGGAAATCTAACTAATAAAATTTGAAAATAGTTACACTGCTTTYCAGTTCTAAGGTTAATAGAACCACATGCATTCAGGAAAAATGAAAAACTTATTTTATTTGCAGATGCCATAAATTTGATGGTGTTGGGAAAAAACAGATTTTTTTTTTTTTTTAATGAGAGCATCCATTCTTAAAAGGTATGCCAGATTATTGGAGGAAAAACAAAAATGGTCACGGTGACCTTTAGAAAGAATCAATTTAAAAGCTGAATGCTTCACCAGAGAAAAGTTCTGCTGTAAATCTTTCATCTTTTATTTCATCAATACTTGATATCAACAGTATTACAAAAATACTTGAATCATACCAAGTGCCAGTTTCTGTTTTATGTATGCAACTTCTAATTTTACTACACAGTTTTACATAACTGCTTCTAAAGTAGTTTATATCCTATAGCAGGAGTGGGGTCCAAAGTTAGGAAAACAATGCATACGATAACCTAGAATGGAAGGCAGAAGATTAGGCTGTGTCAGTGACAGGAGGTGCTTCCTATGCTGCTGACKGACTTATCTAGGTGGTCAGACRGACCTAGATATGGATTAATTTTTGAAGCTTTTTTGCAAGAATTTTGCAAACTTATTTTTTCTTTATAAACATGTTTTCTGTAGTTTCCCTATTTTTCTTCTAYTGATTGTAAGTTTTGTATCTTTTAAAAGAGAGATTTTTCCTTTTTTTTCTTTCAAATTTTGACCAAATAGGAAAACATTTGCACCAAAAAAGGTAAATTTTATCCTCCCTTTTAAGAGAAAGATGAAGCTAATAMTTTGAACCTTTGTAGATATTTATATTAATACTGAACTTTCCTATTAGTAGTGATTTTTTTCAGGTTTCTTCTCACCTATGGCTATGGTCTTTGAATTGAAAGATTCCTTAGAATGTTTTACGGTCAAAAAATCCTGATTTCAGTTAGATGTGACACTACATTTCACAGTATCAAATCCACAGATGACATAAGATGACATACGATTACTTTTCCAAACTTGCTGGTATTCAGGAGTATCCCATTTCATTTATTAAAGAAAAGGAGGGAAAAAGCTCAGGGAAATGATGGGAAAATAATTACTTTTTTCTGTCCATGTGGCATATATATAGCAAATAGGAAATAAATCTTCTGTATTAAGAACAATCTAACCAGCATATATCACCACCAGTCAGATGAAGCAAACCAGAAAGTATCTGCCCTATTTAAAATCCATCTCTTACGTAAACACCACAGAACTTCAGGGCTGAATGACAACTTAATTTGAGGAATCATTCAAATCTCATATTTTTATTATATTTCTTCAGCTTTACTTTTGTCTTATAAAATTGCTTGTCTTACAATCAATGTAATTATAATGTACGCTGTAATAGAAATGAATTTATCAAACTGATAAATAAGTGCAGAATGTCTTTAATTCAAGTTAATCATTCTTTTCATGAATAATTTTTTCACAGCATAGCTTGTAACACTGGAACAACYGCTTTTTTAACAACCTGCCTGTATCAAAAGGTATTGATGAAAGTTCAGATTTGAACACAATCTTACACAATCCAATACATCTTTGCAAGAAAAGGAGTCTTCTTGGAATTAAAATTAACTGATGTCTTCACTTCTTTTAAAAATAGTCAGATCTACTCCATTTTCTAAATGGAAAAAATGTAATTTGTTCAAATCAACACAGATGGTTGTTAAAAATGTAGTCATTTTTTAACATCCTGTATTAGGGAAGTGATCATTGCTACAGAGACTAAGTGCATGTTTTTGATGATGAGAAAGACAGTTCCYCATAAAATCTTGCATTACAGGGTACTAAGTGAATCAAGGTCCTTCCCAGTGTTTGCTCTGTTGTGATTTTGTTTTGCGTTTGTAGGTATATTGATTTAAGGGAGAGCAGATGTGAAGATTCGTAAATGCAGACCAGGAAAACCATAGATCCTAATGAAATTAAAACCTCTCCCACTTAATCCATTTGATCATTTCTGTGTTTTCATGTAGGAATTAAAAAAATGTCCTCATCTAACGTTAGCATTAACATAGCTTTCAACTACATTTTATAGATCAAATAGCACCTCTGTTGATGAATCTTGCCTTCACAGAGTCCCTAGCTCGCTTAAACATGCTTTGTGACTGTATTATAAACCAAAATAAATATTCTCATCTTCAACAAATAACGTTTTTAATCTTCTAGTCAATTTATGAGTTACAGAAAAAGCTTTGTAACTAGCAGCTCACACACTTCACAGTGTTCCTGAAACAGCTGCTGCCTCAGTTTATAGCAACATGATAAAACAAGTATCCTTTGGTACATATTGTTCTCTAATGCAGAACTATTGCAGCAGAAGTATCCTAAACATATAGAATGAAGTGGGTGAGGGAAGAATCCTCAGCAAAATGCCTAATAGGTTGCTTAATTTGGAAAATGCTGTTCTCTAGTTAGAAGAATCAGAAAGCTCTATGTCCCCAGAGAAAGAGAGAGAGAGAGAGAGAGAGAAAATGGGAATTATACGTCAGCTAAGAATATGCAATGAATTTGCGGTCCCTGCTTTTATATACACTATTTAATAGCAATGAGATGAAGAAAAGAGATCTACCAGTGTAGTCACTTAGACTTTGCCATTCGGTTGTCATGTTGAAACTTACTATAGGCATGTGCAAAATGTAGTGTGAAGAATATGTGGCTTGATATTATACTGGAAAAGTGAACTTTGCAACTGCTTATGCATAATTAAGTGCCTGGGATTGCTAGCTTTTGTGCACCACTTTAGTCAGCAATGAAAAATTAAAGAGGAAAAAAATAAACTCTGAGGTAACTGTAATGATGGTAAAATTCTGCCTTTCTGTGCTGTTTTTGTCATCTGCTTGTATCTGGCATTCTATATGAACACATATTTTTGCATATATTTTGTTTATGTGCGAGCCTTGGCATTTTAGCCATCTCCTGCAGAGGCCCCTTAGTACCATATGCTTCTGTTTTTCTTCATTGTGTGATGTGATCTCTTCTGACTGTTACATGCACGTGAAAGGACAGTGGGCTTTTGGGGGAAAAGAAACCATGCTTTAAGAGAGCACACGTCAGTTGGCCTTCAGTCGTGTGGAGCTGATTGGATCTGACAAGTGTTGTAGCTACTCATCGTAATGGATGTCTCTGCTTTAGCAGTGGAGAGGTGAAAAGGATGTAATTCCCAGTGGAAGAAGGCAACATGAACTATTATTTAATTACTAGCTAATATAAAAATCCCCTGGAATCCCTTGTTGGTTTACAGACTTGACTCTTCCTCCTTTTTCTACAAGGCAACAATCGGGGCTTTTAACGCAGTGCAGACAGCTATGCCCATCAGGAGAATAGTTCCTGAACCATATAATATGCATATTCCTTTCTTTTATGAAGCACTGAAGTCTGTACAGATTTACCATCACATCTTGAAATCTAGAAATCACTCTTGTTTTATCCTGCTTAAAAGATTATTTTTCTTAATACACAGCCTGAAATAACAATTCCACATTCAGCAGGAACTTTGTCCAAGATCTAGAGGCTGTTTGCTTTGTTTATCAGGAAAGCTTGATTACTTCTCCAGCTGAATCCCTCCACCTTCTCTCTATTCAAGCTCTAATGTCTCAATTCAGTTCAAAACACACCTGACCCATTTCTCTGTGAAATCAAGATTCACTGTGTATTCACTGTGTATTCTTTTCTGGAGACAAAATCTTTTGTTTGCTACTGTTGCTGTGGAAAAAAAACAAGCAGGTGACCTTTTGCTTCATTTCAGTGGGGTCAAAAACTGACACTCAGAATTAAACACTGAAACCACAATTAAGATTTCATAACTGATAGTCATGATTTTTTTTTTTTTTTTTTCAAAAAAACCCAACCTCCCTTCAAGGTAGTGCCAAAAATAAATCTGGCTTATAGCCAAAGGTTTAGATCCTCATTAGCCCCAAGTGGTTTCAGACAGAGATACACATTCCAGTATATTGCTAGGTTTAACCCTTTTTATTGGTGTTTCTCATATTGTGTTTAACATGTGGTAGTATACTCACCTAAAACTGTAGATTTTCTCCTACTGCTAGTATGAACCTGAAAATACTATTAAAATAATACAGTCCTAAGATTTGTCCTGTACATAAGATTTTGAAAGTCTCACCACAAGAATAAAAAATAAGAAATAAAGCTTTCATGGAACTAAAATAGCCCTTGAACATAAAGAACAAAAAAAGAAAGAACCTTCCTGCCTAAATGATCCCTTTTTCACAAGCTGCTGCACAGTGGAATTTGCATGTTGGAACTTATTAGCTGCCTCAGTACAAGTACTTTTATTCCCACCCCTACTAAAATCTCTGACTACTGTGAAATGAGCAACTCTGAACCACAGATAATTACTACCGAGTTTGCACAACTTTTCAGACACAGCACTCAKAGAGCATACAGCACACATCACAAATTTATGGACTTAGTACTGCATTATTTTAAATAGAAGTTGCATTTTACAGCATTTTGCACGGTTTAAAAAAATGCTGAGACAATTCAGTAAATACGGATGTTTTGATAACCCCACTTAAAGAGAAAGGAAAGTCAGAAAGATAAAATGTTTTGCCCAGTTAGAGAGTGGCACGTCAGGAGTTCAAGTCTGTCTCCTTCCAGGGTTGGTCCCGGTTCTCCAGGCCCTATTGCCTCTGTATCATGTAAAGCAGAAAGTCCGCACAAGTTCCACACTATCTGCAATATTTGCTCACCATTAATACATCATTTCTGCTTTGGTAGTCCTATGACACAGTAGTATTTGATACTGGAAAGATTCCTTATGTGACTTTCAAGATAGAAGTGCCTGCTGTTGTATCTGCAGTCTCCTCACAGCGCCCATATTTGCCATCACCAACACTAGTACACAATGCCCTAAAGCTTCGGCTTTTGTTATAATAATGCTATTAACCCACCTGCACTAAAGCTGACAGAAGGAAGTTCACTACTGAGTGTCTGCCATGTAAAAGACCTGTGAGGCTCTTAATGCATATCTTCCTGGAGTTGCAAAGGGACAGTTTTTCCCGCCGTGTTATTTTATCATGCATTGTGTAACACTGTCATGTAATAGAAGATGTAGAGCTGCCTGGGTATTTTACCTTTTCAGATCCCATTTGCAGAAACAACTATATGAACTAACCTTGTGAAGGTTACTTTGCTATGTGATGTCCACTATGCCCGGCCCATTCCTTTGGAGATGCACATTTCTGCTTTGTTCTTGAAATGCTTAGAAAGAGAAAGCTCTCTTCTGACTCTTCATTCTCTTTTTAACCTCAGAATATGGGGTAGCCTAACATCTTGGTGTCTGCAAGTTCATCTGACTCTGAAATGTGACACAGAGAATGGCACATACACATACTGTTAATTGATAGCAAATACTTAGGGTGAGTAACTGGTTACTATGGGGTAATTTTCCAGATTGTTTTGCACCTGAACATTTTCCCTGAAAAGATTCAGTATGACTCTATCAACACCCACAGCTGTGTCCCCACAAATTACCATTGTAAATCAGTGAATGTTATCCTGGCCAACCTGTTTCAAATAGAGATAGTAAAAGATGGGCAGTYTGAATTAGGAAACCTCGCCAGAGAGAGTTGCGGTACATTCGAAAACTCT
Source organism: Rhea americana (assembly GCF_003343005.1). NCBI lineage: Eukaryota > Metazoa > Chordata > Aves > Rheiformes > Rheidae > Rhea > Rhea americana. The sequence goes on from NW_028185150.1 coordinate 8,159,935, forward strand.
GTGAACTGAACCAACAGAATCACAGGAGACTGAAAAAGCTCAGAKTTTGGCTGATGTTTTACTTGTGCTATGAGAAAAGTATGAGGATAGTCTGTCTACTAGTAAAAGGATAAGAAAACAGAAAACAAAAGAGGCAAAGCTGAACTTTACACACATTATTTGACAGTTAAAAAAAATAAAGTGTTTGGAGGTAATGACATGTAATTCATGTATACTTTCAGGTTCTTGATTTTAACACTATATTTTTGGTTTTAGGCAATATCTCTTTTCAAAGGGAGACTAAATGAAGAAACAAATAGAAACTTATCTCCTTTTGCTCAAAAGATGTTAATGCTAATTGTGAACTTTAATAACGATRCTTTATAATGCCTTAATCAACATGTACAGTAGCAGTGAATGTTGAATAGCTAAAAGGGTTTTAAGATAGTTAACACAGGTAGGAAATCTGGCCAAAACTGGACAAAAGAGGAGAAGATGATTAAAAGAAATTTGCAGATTGACTCACAGGCGTGCCATGGAGAAACAGCACACCAAATTGTCTAGGAGACAAAACCATATGGCTTGGTCTGCAGTCACTTCACAGGGGGCTCGATACCTCTTTGTTGGCTTTTAGGGGAAAAGGAAATCAAAAAGTACAAGTATATCAGGATCCAATTTGCTGCTGAGGGGGTACTACAAAGGTCGGTGTCCCCACGGGCCAGTTCTGAGGGCAGGATCTAGAAAGTGTTCCCCAGGTATTCAATGAGCATCTGTCAGTTGATATTGTTCATATTTTCTTGGTGGCCAACTGACACATAACTTAGAGATGTCTATGACTGCTTTGGACTACATGCATGGTGTGAAGCTATAGTATGAGTGCATTGGCCTGGTTCATGTGGGCACATCACCTTTGTTCCCTCCCTTTCCATGGTGGCATATCCTCAGTGTCCTCTGCAGCACACACCAGTGCTGCTTGCACAGGAGAAGGTGTGCAAATGAACAGTGCTTTCCACAACTTCCTACCATTTTGCACAGATGGCACGTGTTTATGCCTTTCCACACTGCTGCACACTGGACAAGATGATCAGGACAGATGATTTATAAAGGAGCTCACTGGAGACAAGATTCATCTGCAGTGTCTTAATTTTACAGGGATGGCCATAAGTAGGGTCTGCTCTTTGTGGCTGGTCACAACATCATTTGGAATGGCTTTGAGGCAACCTCCATAAAGCATACGCAGATTAGAGACACACCTTTTATCATTACTGAAAGGACTGTGGGCATTTCAAAGCTGTTTGAATTTTCTTGCAGTCAGAACTGTGTGCTACTTCTTACTGGTTTTTTTTCTCTCTTCTGTCAGTTATTCAAAAGTACATACGTATAGGGTATTAGGTGATTGTGGCTGCCTGTGCCAAGGTATAGGAGAGAGGGACCATTTGAGACAGTGAGAGAAGAGCAAAGGAGCCTATCAGCCCAGGAAGGAAAGCATAACATAAAATAACTTCTTCCCACAAAACCCAAGAACTAGATGGTCCATCATAATCTCCAAAGACTTTAGAGCGAGGTGCAGACTGAAGACTAGAGCACAAATCCAGAAGAAAACCTTCAAGATTTACCAACTGTTCTTAATCATGAAGCAGGGGGGCCCTTTCTTCATTTGTGGGTCCACTCACACACCAAACAAATCCGAAACCATTACAACGCATGGCAGTTGGTCGATAGTGTGGAAAAACCTCATTTACTGACTAGCCAGACAGTTTTAAAACCTTCAGATTTTTCTAAGTCTAGGTTATTAACTGTCTGACTGTAATCACATCTTCACCATAGGGAGCTTCAAAAGCTTTTCATTTGCATTGAATCAGTTGCCTTTCTCCCTGTCTTTTTCCCCCTGGAAATAAGCTTAAATAATTCAACAAACTGCACACATGGCTAGTGATTATTGAACCATCCTGAAACATTCGAGGCAAATGGACCATTATGTAGTGGGAATTAAAACTTTCCTTGCAGTCATTGGGAGAAAGATATATACATTTAAATATGTGTATAATCTCTTGTGCTCTCACCTATGTGTGTGTGAGTGTATGTGTAAAAGAGAGAAAGAAAGAGAGAAAGATAGAGAGAATGAGACTTCATGTAGAGAGGAATGTATTCATACACTCCCTTCTCACAGGGACACAGTGACTATGCAGAAAAATGGTACTTTTTTAGTAAAATGTTCAAAGATTGTATTAGAGATGACTCATGATAAATTATGGTGAGTATAGAGTCTGATCTGTGAAGGTATTAAGAAATTTTTTTTTTTTTTTTTTTTTACTGTCTTGCTTTTCACATTGAAAGAGCATAGCATTTCTCCTTCATGCTACATGTTTGTACGCAGAAGTCATATAAGATTCTGCTGTTAAATTGTCCAAGCTATGTAACATGCTATCTTGTAAAACTGGAAAATTATTTAGAAAAAAACATAAAACAAAATGATGAGTTAATTAATTATATGCCTATCAGTTTTTTTATGGATAACAAGACTAAAATGATCACATTGAACGTTTTAGTTCAGCTAAAATAAACCAGACTAAACTGAACAGCTAAACTCCCTGAACAATTAAAATTAACAAGAAAATCCTCAGCTCAAAAATGACACAAGACATCTTCCTAAAACATTGTAGTTTTATCCAATATCTCTAAACTGAGTACTGGATTTTACTCAGCATCCTGGCCTTTCTACATTTCAGTATGTATCCTGACTTTAACAGGTTATCAGACCTCAGTTAATCTCTCAGTGTTCGCGTTTTTACCACCCACTGGTGAATAGTAATTTTTTTTTAATACTAAATCTTTATTTTCGAATAAAGTATCACATCAGTGGCTACCTGACAAGATGCAACAAAAAAATTGACCTTGTAAAGCTCCAAATACTATTTTCTGAAATATTATCACAATTTCTAGTAGAGAAAGCGGTTCATAAGCTAATTTCTTAACCTGACAAGATCAGCATTAGATTTGAGCTATAGCTTTTTATTTAGGCAACAAGAAACAAATATGTAGTGACAAAAAATATTTTCTTACTTTCAGAGAGCATATATATCCTTTACTCCTCCATAGCATGCCATACTGACATCAGTTGTATGTGCACATACATGGTGAAAATGGCCTGGGATGGGTAGGAAATGATATTCTGAAACTTAGTATAGTTTCAGGTCATATCTGATTATTAACCCTCCACATCATGCTAATTAGAACAGAAATGTTAGTTTGCATGAATACTGAAATGCAAGCAGAACTCTTTGGCACAAATCAACTTCTGCATAATATAGGGAAACATAAGATGATTATGATACAGTAAAAACAATGTTGAATGTATTATGACTTTTAATGCATATAAGATTTTTAATTAGATACTTTTTAATATGATTTCATCTTTCTTAAGATATTTTTCCTTTCTTTCTTCTTTTGAAAAGCTGAATAGTTTTCAGTCTTTCTTAATAAGTTAAAGAAGAAAGGAGTTTGACTGAAAGAACATATTTACAGTCGTGTTATTATTGTATATTATCCTACTGTGGATATACTCTTTTGAATGTCTATAGCGCATTTACCCCTCTAATACTATACATATAACAACTCCACACTTGCAATTGGATTGACATATTTCTAGAAGAGACAAGAAAGCTCACATGCCTTCATAAGGAACTTTTTTTCATTTGAACACTATATAACAACTTTTTGCACAGAATTGTACCCGGAATCCTCCTGCCTTTTTCAGTAATGAGTAAAGCAGGAGCACTGAGTCAACTGTAGTGAAATCATCAAGATTAGATTATGTCCTGCCACCTGAAAATCCTGCCAATATCACTGAAGTTTTGCCTGGATACTCAGTAACAACTGATGATTTAAAAAAACAATATACATAACAATCTTTTCCATATCCACTTAATTACATGGCTAGTTCTGCTAATATCAAATACTTCTGTTAAGATTTTTCCTATACTAAACATCAAGTGAGGGGCCTCAAGACTTGGAATTAGGCAGAACAAGATGAAAGGCAAACAAGAATAACATATAGTAGTGTAATAGACAGTGGAGACTCCAACTGAGAAAACTAATCTCTCTTCTCACTCAGTTGAGAAAGTAGGAGATAAAGATAAATGTGTGAAGTCCAGGTCCCTGAACACTATCATTCAGGCATCTATGTTCTAAATATTTATGTATTTGTATATATGTGCAATCAATTGTAATAGTGTAACACAAGGGAAGGCAAGGCAAGGGGAAGKGGAAGGGGAGAGGAGGGGGAAGGGAAAGGGAAAAGGAAAGGGAAAGGGAAAAGGAAAGGGAATGGAGAACCATGTAGCTTTCTTCAGGTAGCTGTCTGTTTTGTAAATTAAAGAATTTATAAAATTTAAATATGGCTATGCTATATTAGTAAAATATAATTGAAAACATAGGGAACAATTTATATCACATCTATTTTAACTTTAAAAGTTCTATATACCTGGTCAGGTTAAATTAATTGTGTGCCCATGTCTGTTGTTGAATAATGCTGCTTACTGATCACCAGAAATAAATCCTATAATATTAGTTTTCGAGCTCCACTTTTATTTGATTGATGTATGGCATTCATCCAAGGAGCAGTACTTATCTGAGTGTCTTCCCCATAGGTGAAATTCTTCCATGTGAGCAGCTGCTTTGCAAAGCAATTTAATGTAATGTGTGCTTGAAGTGCACTTTACTGACCTGAAGAGCAGCCCAATATAATTATCAATAGCCTGGGGCTGACAATGGCTCCAGTGTAGCAAGGCAGAGGGGATACAGACGGACAAAAAGAGACATGACTGAGGACGCTGCCACCTGTGACAAATAGGAATTGCAGTAATTTTAGTGTCAAGACTACATTTTGTAGCTGACAGTTGGCCAGTTGACCTGCCAGAGCTAGCACCAGTGTGTGAAAGTAAAGTGGAATCTAAACATCTGTTATTTATGGAGTTACCCTGTTCAAAATCACAGAGTTGCTCAATGGATGCTACCAGATTTGAAGAGGACAGGAAGGAAGGAGTCACCACGATTTGCATCCATCAAATAGGAAGATGGAATGACAAAGAACCATAGAGTTGCTCTCAGGCTGTTGGCAAACTTGCCTAAGTGGAAGTCAGAAAGAGCGAATACACACTTCATCCCACTAACTGCCACACTGAAAATCAAAATAYGGTCTCCAACACTGCCATCTCCTACAATTTAGGTTTCAGCTTCAATACGCTTATTATGCTGATATTCTGCTTGTCTCCAGAGAAGGGGGAACACTAAATCAAATTAAAAGAACTAATTGTTCTAGCCACACTTCTTGTTGCCTAGCACTTTACTCCTGATGCTCTTTTGCCTTAGTGGGCAAGTTAGTTACTTGTTACTGCCGGGCTGCCTTTCTYCCTCCCCACTGCCCTGTCTCACCTTTTCTTCTGTTATGTGAGCTCAGACCCRACTGGAATGAGCTTCCAGCTGTACTGTACTACAGGGAGGCACTAAAATTATTTGCTGCTTGTACTGTATTTAAGATCACTGAACCTTAAGCCTCAGCAGAACCCAAACCTGGAAGAACATCACATCCATGGAGGCACTGAATGTACATACTCGATGTGAGAGCATAACTGTTATCCTATAAGCTGCACAAATTCCAAACTTGCTGGTTTTAATGAGATATCCTGGATGTAAGATCAGAATTTGGTTCCCATGTTTTACTTCATGTAGCTGTCTGCTACAAGAAATAGCTGAAACAGGGTGGAAATAACAAGAACTCCACAAATCTTTGTGCAAGCTCTAAATCAAATTCAAAAGCTTAAAGTCTGGAAGTTCATAAAAGTTCATTTTTTTTTCCCTCCCTCATCACTTTTTATTTTTGCATTTGTTAGCCAGAACTACAAAAAGAAAGCTTCTTAAGGAAAGAAAAAAGAAAATAAAAGAAAAAAAGGTAAGAATCTAAGCTTGATTTTGCAGACTAAAGAGGTTCCAATTTTTTAGCTAAGTACCTGAACTTCTGTGTGAACCCAAACTGCAGCAGACTAATATGCATCTTACACCAGTCAGTAGCGCATGCCCTGTTGTGAGTTACTGGTTAATTTATGCATTATCTGTCCACATTATGAAGTGGAATTGTACCTTGGGCACTGGTAGCTGAGATTTTCCAACACTAAGCAATAATGGAAATTGCTAATCCCAACTCATTTTGTCAAGGGGTTCATATTATGCAGGCCCACACATTTTGCTGTACTCAGCAGTCTGATGCTGCGCTTGTAATAGCACTAAGATGAAAGAACAAAATGTGTCTCTGTGGTCTACGGGATGCAATGCAGTTTCAGGAGACAATAACAAGCCATTCACAAATACACTTTTCTAAATTGTACCCCTGACATTAAACAGTTCTAACACCTAATGATCAATCAGAGTTTGAAATTTAGGCAGCTTTTAAGATGCGACTTTCTGACCACTGCAAACAAACACTGACCCCAGAATCCTAGCTCTGGTTTCTGCTCTTGCACAAATTCAAGGCAAATATTCTGAAGCCTGTGATGTATGAAGGAGCTTTAATTTACATGGGTATAAAAGACAAAATTATGCAGTCTCTAGACACAATGTCTGGGAGGGAGCTCCTGGAATACATAGACTTTCTACATCTTTGCATAGCTCACTCAGGCTTAGGTTTGGAGTATGCTTTATGCCATTTTAGAAAAGAAGAGTTTAATCAGATTAAATGTTAGGAGCAGTTGATTAATTACTCTGTTACTGAGGCAGGATTGTATGTGTTTTTAATTCGTAGAATCAGCTTCCCTAGTCTCACCTCCTGCCATCATCTGTCAGATTATGCTTCATTACTAGTCCATTCATTTTCCAGATAGCTCAGACAAATAGGGAAACATGTTATCAAACAGTGCTTTTCGTTTTTGCCAGCTATAGAATAAAAGAGTTAGTATAAAACTATCATTCTCTATTCTTCTATGCTACAATATAAAAAGAGACAACACTCACAATTCCCACTTAACAACAACGTCATATGCATCATAAATTAATAAACTGGGATTTTATTTATACTTAAGAATCTTCAAAAAATAGGGAAGAGGCGCAGAGGCTGATCTTTTTTCAAATGTGCCTAACTCTATTCTATTGGGAAATGTGGTGGGGGGCAGCTCTGTAGCATCTCATCCAGAAATGTAAATGTTTTGTTGTCACGTGGTCTAAGTAACAGAATCAGATGAAAAAATGTGAAGGAATCCTGCTGCCACCTGCATTAAAAAAAACTTTATAGAGCAAAAAGAGTTGTTTGTTAAAAGCCCACTCTTAAAATATTTGGAAACATGTTTTGCTGTCCGTGTATCTCCTAAGCTAACTTCTTCAGATACCTACGGAAAGACTGTTAAAGTTAATGGAACTATTTCCTTTAAATCATGAAATTTTAACATTTGTAAAAAGCTATCACAGTTACTCCCACACAATATTGCAGTACTGCAAGTTTAATTAACTATTTCCCTATTTTACTTATGGAAATTAATAGTTTTATTTCAATTAGTTGGCTATTTATCTGTTTAACCATTTTCCAGGAATGCACATCTTGATATAATAGATAACAATAACACTAAAGAAAAATAACTATTTATTCATGCTAGAGAAGAACTTAGCTGGTGGAGGATTTTTTCGCAGAGAACATTAAGCCACCTTTACCGCCTGTCTGTTGATTTTGAAGATATAAATTAGAAAATTGAATGTGTTCTTTGCAGCGAAAAGTTTTCAAAATCAGAAGCCTAGAGCAACTGCCAAATCTGTGAAAGTATTGAACATACAGAAAGTTCCATTACCCTCAGATATTTTGTTTTGGTATCGCCTGAGACTTTGATCCAGTGATGATTTGCATTTTGTATATTGCAACATTATCAAAATGCACTAGTTATCAAAATCATKTCAGGACACATAGTAAGCCAAATGACAAAAGGATAAAGCAATTAGAGCTAACTGGATTATTTCATTTTAAAACATTTTTTTTCTATTTATTTCTCAATAATATCACCCCTGGGTGAGATTCCAAATAGSGAGATTCCAAAAAAAAATTAGCTCTTCAAAACTTTTCTTAAACCAAAATCTTTCTAATAATTCAAAATTCTTTCCTTTCCCATTTCTTTTTGCCATGAAATGTGATACATACAATCTTTTTAAAAGTTTTTTTTTTGTTTTGTTTTGTTTTACTTTTTGTCACAGATATTCCTAAATTTGAAAAGTATGACAGGGATGGAAATTATTTTGAAACTTGCTTTTCCAGGAAGTTTTATGTTTCCATGCAGTGTTTTTGGATGAGATCTGCGCGTAATAAGCAACAAGCATTTTGTGGTGGAGATTTTCTTCCCTTTCACTTCAGGGCCTTTGCTGTCTGAATTGGTGAGTTAACATYATGGAGACATTAGTCTGAGGTATTAAAGTAGACAAGACCACACAACAAAGTAGGTATAAAGGAAACAGAATAGAGATGCAAAGGCACCAGAGAGAGGGTGGAAGGGAGGTCTCCACAAGTGATACCTGAGAAAAAAAAGGAGAGATGAATGGACGCACTGGTGAAAGCCCTGAAGGGCATGGTTTCACAGAGGAATATACAATCAAATTTGTCAAAAGCAATTGAACAGCCATGGATGAAGACAGCCAGGGATGAAGATGAGGATAGAGATCCTGATTCATCTAAGAGGGAGCAAAAGACCTTGAAAAAATCAAATACAGCAAAACGCCTCAGGATGGGCGTTATGGGRAGGAGCCAGAAAGAAAGTTAATGGGTGAATGGTCCTTCCTGGTTACATCAACAGGATAGATGAAGTGATTAGRGTAGGAAAATAAGAAAGGAAGAAGCGAAGGGAATGACAGGGTATTACAGGGCAAATGAAAAAGAAAATAAGGAGCAATAGAAGAGATCCTTGAYTACCTAAGGATTGATGTGCTATACTTGTGAAAGTCATGACTAGCACAGGGAAGAGATGTATACATGCAAGGATCTTATTCAGTAGTCAACTACTGAAAGTAAGGAACAAATTGCTGGTGTTGGAGCGATTCTCTTCATGAAGATGTCAGAATAGGGAGATGAATCACACCCATGAAGAATGTATCTCATTCTGTGATGAGATACAGTGTCTGTGATAGACGTGAATCAGAATAATCAAACATGGATTTCTTGCCACCTTGCCACATTTTGTATGCATCAAACTCCACAGGGCAAAATAGTACCAAGTAATCCTTTATGGTCTTTGGAAAAACAGAAAAATCCTCTAATCTCTGTTTCTAATCCTTCTCTGTTTCCACTGACACATTCACCAAATAATGAGGACTGTGGGGGCCATCAACAAGGAAAAGGCTGAAGGTTTGGCAGGGGCACATGCTGCACACCTTTACTATGAGAGGCACTGAGTAAGATTAAAAATGGGATTTTCCTCATTCTCAAGCAATGTAAAACAGTGATGGCCCCACTGTAAGTAATTGTGGTCCCAGCAATAACTTCTACCTAGAAAGCAACTAATAAGCGTAGTTTGAGCAAGGGATGTTCTTTCTGATCAGAGACCCCTGTAACACAGCAAACAGGGCACACGCAAACTCCTTCCCTCTCCATCCCCGCATTGCTCCTACAAACTCACAGGCTTCTGCTTTCCCATGGTTTTCTTTGACCAAGGAAATCCATTCTATTCTAAAATCAAATAATGTTGGAAAAACACAGAAATAAACAAAGAATAGTTATAATAAATCCTCTTTTATTTCTTAATAGCTAACAAACAGAAAAACCTTCATAACGTGGTCAGGTACTTAAGATTTCTCTACATGCCAAATCACTTGTGGCAAAATTAGTTTTCAATAAATATGCCTCTCACTCATTCTTTAGCAAAGAAAATAGTGGAATTTCTATCATTTAACAAAACACATTCAATAGCAATCAAATAGCAAAACCATTTCATCATGTTGAGATCAGAATAATCTGCGTAATGAACTGAGTTCATCAGACAGGGCATATGTGCAAATCGGGACTATAATTCATGTGGCACAAGGGCTACCAAATTAGTTATTCAGCAAATGTTTTTTTAATAGCACCCTAGGGGCCTGTTTTTTCACTTTGCATTTATTTTAGTTTTGCACCTTTTTAGTTGTTAAGTCCCTTTATCTCTCCATTATAATTTCCATATCTTTTCAATGTATTCTTTCACTGCTCCATTCAGTGGCTGTATGTAACTCAGCATAGCATTTTACAAGGATGGGATAAAAACATACTAGCAGGAAAGCACTGCTATATATCAGCCACAAAACAAGTATTTTCAGACTAGTTTACTTTTAATTTAAAGGCATGATAAAAGTAGCTAAACAGTGAACAAATCTTACTGTTGTCATTRCTGAGAAACAAATATGTATTTGATTCCTTCAGGTTCACCAGCCTGAGTTTTTCCAGGTTTTTCCTCCTTAGCCCYGTCAGGAGGCGCACAGCCATAGAAAGGGTGAAAACAGATCATTCTATACTGTGTTTCTTTTTTTTCAAAGCATTTGCTTATAATTTTTGTAAGCCCTGTTTCACTAAAGTGAAATGAATTTCCTCTACTAGAGATATTTTTCCCCATGTTAGTTAACTTTGCATTTCTATATAAGGATGCATAATTTGGGGTGACAGTAGCTGAAAGAGAAATGACCAAGGAACGGGATAGGAAGTTATCTGAAARAGCAGCCATTTGTGCTACCAGGGAGTAGTGAAAACTGATAAGAATAGGGTAGAGAGACAAGGAGAGTTTACATAACTGAAAAGAGGGAGGTTATAGTAGTGCAGGGGAGGGTCTTTCCACTCATTATGGACAGGAAGAGATTAAGTTTGTTTATTTTATGAAGAGGATTGGTGGGATTTGAGGGAAGGAAGACAGAAGAGAAAAAGATGACCCAAAAGTTGACCTGAGGAGTGGGAAGGACAATGATATCCGGGGTTACTGGAGAAAGGGAGAAGAGATTTAGAAGAAAACATTAAGAGCTCATTTGAAACTACTTAGAGTATTTGCAAATTTCAATTACTAGTTAAACATATACACATTTGAAGACAAATTCTCATATTGCTTTATATTCCTTTCTCTGCTCAGAGACATCTTTTGTTCCATATAAATATGTATTTTAGTGAAGATACAGAGTATTTAAAACTTATTAATAGTCCCTGAGAAGCTATTTAAATGAGACCATTATTAAGCCATTCTTTAACACAAGAGTTCATTACATGTCTGGAATAAGAGACAAATCAGATGAGCTCTTAGCAGCTTCAATGCTGTCAAACTCTTTTGTGAGAGCAATGTTACTGAACTGACTCTACACAATTTTTGTAATAATACAATACAAGSGTAGATTTAATAGGCAATTTTATTAGCAGAAGAGAATCTTTCTGACTGTAACAAAAACAAATGTCTTCCTTTTGCCAATCACAGTACTTTTTTTCTTAAAACTGCATGAAGATCTGTGTTTTGCTACTCGCCTTCCATTGAAAAAAGATTCAAGATTCTGTATCTATTCAGAGTTATATCATTAGAAATTCAGTAATGGTAGATGAAATAAAAACCATTGTACAGTAATGATGTTACCAAATCGAGAAACTTTTCTTTCATAAATCTCTTCAAAGTTTGTTAACTCAGTGGAGAAACTGGAAACTAATCCTAATTATTCGTGTTTTTTTTCAAAGACATTTCTTGATTCAAATAATGGCAAAAACTYGTATCCCTAACCAGGACAATGAAAGGGAATATATTTTTTTCACAAGTTGCTTCATCTTAAAGTCGTATATGTGCAGAAGATTCCAAAAGTATCTCAGTTGTAAAAAACATATTGCATAAATGAAATAGAGCAGTTTTATGAGCATTCTGTGGGCTTCACTTCTGAGGCACTGGAGACAGCTTGTAAATGCAATTGTAACAAATACAATTCAATTGTAAAAGCGAACTTCTGTTAATTTGCCCCCTATAAATGTATGCAAACATGCGTAACAGGTAACAAGGTATATATGAACATCTAGTTGGTCATCATGTTACTCAGGACWTCATTATACTGTTCCACTCACTGCAGCTTTTAAAATTACACTTTTATGTACAGCTTTCCACCTTTCTCCAGTATTTCTCCTTGTCCTCTCAATATTGTTTTTCTTTTTTTTTGATTCTCTACCGCAAGACTCTCAATTTCTTGAACTTTACCTCAGCTCTTCCCTGAAAGACCAATATTACCACTTCTCTTTCCCAGTAAAACTTGTTCAAATTTCTTATTCTAGGTTTATATTACTCATCCACGTCCTGAGGACTTCTGGGACTTCTGTGGAAGTATTTCCTGTTTTGTAGTACCTTTTACCAGCTTCTCCTTGGCCTTGGGGACAGTAATGGTAGAGCAACTGTTAAATCCCAATAGGAAATGATAGAAAAAATGTTACTGAAAGACTTGAGTACAACTATAAACAGAATGGAAGAAGAAGGAAAAAAGATCTTTAGAGTATAGGAGAAGACAAGAGGATCATAATGAGGCTGGGAAGAAGATTGTTATATGCAAATATATGCATTTGAAGGCATCCATATAACAATAAAATGCCTCCATTAGGCTTTCCTGAGGATAACTTTGGAAAATTATGATGTGTATTGATAAAGCCTTCCTGAAAGCACTAAATGTAAATTCAGATGCAAAAGCTAACTAGACAAATAAGTAATCYCAACCACGTAAAAAGGGTCTCTGATCCCTGCTAAAATTGTATAGTGGAAGTTACAATAAACTTTCTTAAACATACAGAGAAATGAGGGAAACTGGATGAAGGTCCAGATGGATTAAAGCCCTAGAAAAAGTTCTGTGTGCCAGGAAGCATTACTGCACTGCTAGCTGTTGGAATAARTAATCTAATGCAGATGAGTAATTTTAATTTTAAAATCCTGTGATCATTGTTGACTACAAAAGTTGGTTGTAAAACTTCACTAGCATCCAGAGCTACCTGAAGGTCTAATTATAAAAATATCATCCATTCATACTGCAATCTCCAGTGCCTGGACCTCCTCAAAATTCAATCTTCCAGTCAGCCCAACTCTTTCTGTCTAGAAGTAGAATGGTTGAAACATGGACTTTTCATCCGTGTATGTTGGTTTCTTCAGATCTGGACTGTAAACTCAGTTATGAACAAACATGTGGTCTTGGTCTCTCACACAAAGATTTAAAACCAAAAACCAAAAGACCTCAAAACAACAAAACCCACCAAAACCCACCATTGAGAGGGTGGCTTAGATTCCAAGAAATGCAGATTTCTTAAATYGTGTAATCTGCATTACTTAATAGAGCAGGGAGCCAATTAAGATCAGTCCCCTATTCAGTTTAATTAGGCTAACTACAGGTAAGGGAATCATATGGTAGAGAGAGGGGCATTCGGTGGAGAGAATATCTCATGGATCTCTTTCATGTCTGAATCCCTCCACTGTGACAGATATCTAGTGCCTGACTTTCACCTCTTTAACGCTAAAAAGTAAACAAATCACACAGTTTACATTATAAAGACTTTCAAATTTTAAGCCCCAGGCATTCTCCTTGATGCTGGGAGGAAGAAGAGRGGGACAGCTGATATGTTCATTTTTACCAAACTAACAACAGTGTTGAGTTATGTATAAAAAATTAATTTCATCCTCTTTATGTACTTATATGGTCCAATAGCTATTTTTAGAGGTGMATAGAAATAAATAACATACTACTTTTATGTTCTATTGCATTCTAATCCCAAATTAGAGAGTAAGGCTCAAGTTACCAAAGCTATGGGAGATATGAGCTGAGATAAGTGACTTTTACTTTTCAAAGGTCTTTGTCAGGTTGTATATCACTCTGTTGTATCACAGTTTCAATTTTCATTCTTCCTAATGGAGTACTCTGAAATTGTGTCCTTCTGCTTTGGTAATGTGCTGATACATACAGATATTCAGCTTGGTAGGAATAGAGAGATACACAGATAGCAAGCCCAAAAAAGAAAAATCTTTTTTTTTTTTTTTTTTTTTTTTTTTAAAAAAAAAAAAGAACCAAAGAAATAATCATAAATATTGATCAATATAAACATTAAGAAAAAAAGAGGAAGGAGAGACATAAAGTTTCCAAGTTATTAAATGATGCCATACTTTAACATGCAGATCAAATTGAAGGAGTCACCTTTGACTAGTCAGACATCATCTCTTGACTTTAATATCGTAATACTTTGCAGTCTCAGAATTTTTAATCTACTTGTGTTGAGAACATAGCTATGGGGAAGAAAGTGGAGTTTACAGATGGAGCAAAGACTCTTCTGCTTCAGTTCAGTCTCAGTGAAGGAGCTCTGAAGATAGATTTTTCCTTCATGCAGTGCTAATTATGTCTTTTTTCCTCCTTTCAGTTCCAGAGGTTTTACAGTCAGAACATCTCATGATCTCTTAAAAAGTCCTCTCAAACAACAAAGGTGACATAAATGGACTTAGGGGTTTTCTTCACCATTATAATTAACTTGTGCATAACTAGGTTTTTACAGGCTTTACAGGGCACAAGACAGCACAGACAGGGAATGGTCTTTTTGATCCTGGGAGAAGAGGTCAGACTGGGCAGCACTGCTGGCCTTTTGTCCTGCTGAGGTGGCCCGCATTTCTTGCGCTGGTGTGCACATGAGATACAAATTCCCCATAGCACAAGTTTCCTCTTCCTTTTCTTCATTTCAGCAACTCTTCTGAGCCTCCAAATTGTGTATGGAGAGTAATTTTAAATTCTAAGAGGTCAGCTTCTGCTCCCATTTACAGAACAGGAAGCTTCCTATTAATTACAACGGAAGTATAATTGAAAGTCTAATGAGCACACAAAATTTCTAACTATTAACAGTGTTTACATTCACATACCCCAGCTCTTCTGCTTCCCTTCCTCAGTCACAGCTTCTTTAATGAGAGAAAGTTATCAACAAACTCTCCAGGCCTTTAGCTACAAGTAAGCTTTGCCTCTGAGCTGTTCCTCATTTTATGCCGTATGATGATTACAAGCTACCTATCAAGGTTAGGTAACTAAAATCATGCAATGTATTCTGAGACTGCTGTCCCTAGAAATTTATGAGAAAAACAAACAAGAAATAGTGCTGTGTAGTAGAGTGGCCTGCGGTAGSGTTCACGGTGAGGCTGATGTCAATGCCAAAGACATCTGCACGCATTATTTCTGATTTTTTCATGCTSACTGAAAATGCTCATTCCTCTCTTTAGCGTTAAGAGTAATGTTATTTATAAATATACATAATCTGGTCTTGTATTCTTGGACATATTAAAACTGCAGATCCTGTTTTACTGTTGATATTCCAGAAGATCATCTCCACTACCCACCTTGAGACAGAATAGATCAATACTTAACGGTTTAAAACCAATAGCAAGACTACTGCTAATGCATTTTTCTCATCTATTAAGAATAAGCATACACCAGCACTCTGTATAGTTCCTGACTAGGCAAGGCACAACAGGAGATTTAAGGAAAAAATAATCTATAAGTTAGAGTTTCAGTGAAATGCTATGGATAAAAACGGATATAGGAGTTGGGGGGGGGGAAGAAAAGGAGTTTTTATGACTGATTCTCTTTTGAATCTCTTGCTAAGTTGACCCAGGATTCTAAACAGGAATAAAGACCTCTAATCCCCAAGAAAGACATCCAGATGCACATCAACAGCACTCAACATTTAGAGGGCAGCTGGTAAACTGGATTGTATTCCTTTTGAAAAGCAGTATGACGAAGTTGTTTATTCAGCAAAACAAACTGTTCCCTGAGTCTGTTAACAAGGCTGGCTTTGTGCAGCACAGACTTCTGTAGCGCTGACTCCTGTTTGGAACCATTTCACACTAATTAGAAATAAGAGAAAAGGCTGTGTTCATAAACAGCCCAGCTCAGGACCTCTTTCAAACTGCTCTTTCTGAAAATTAACTCAGTTGTAACCCTCCATGAATAACAGCGTTGCACAAACAGGCTAGGGAAAATATATTGTTAATAATTGTCAGCTTGCTGTGCAAAATGCCAACGCAAATTTTATATAACGCTGCCCAAAACATGAAATGATGAAATATGAAATATTGTGCAATTCCCTCTTCTAAGACTACAGTCATAATGATTTTGAAGTGGTTAACGGCCATGGGAATATGTGACAAAGAAAAGAGTTACTGTCATGAAAAAAAAATTGAATAATTGAATGACGCACTTAATTTGTAGTGTAGATCTACATTTCAGTTAAATATGACTAACATTATGGAATAATGCACAAATAATGAAATAGCAATGGAAATATCAGAAGCATTTGCACCTGGAAAACAAAAAGAAAATAAATAGAGAYGGTCCTTCAGCATTAATAGTGTAAAAGGTATATTGAAATATTTAAGACTAAAGCTGGCAATGTTATGTAGAAAGTGTGTTCAGGGAATAATTATGTACTAAGAAGGCTTATTTCTAATTTCTATAGGCATCTTTCTCTTTGGACAACATTTGCTCATAGGAGTAATCCCAGTTAAATCCATGGGTTTACTTGTGGAAGTGCCAGATGTCATAAATCAGGGCTGTAGTGCTGAGCACTAGTGCTCCTCAGCTGTCTGTGTGAGAATATGGTGTTATCTGTGAGATATGTATATTTACAGTACTTTCTGTTATCAATTATGACAGAAGAAAATTACATAATTTGGATATAAAGCTTTCCAGCCTTCTATACTTGTTTGATTTTATTATAAATTCAATAGGCAGAGTTAAATGCAGGTAATAAGCGTGTGTGTTCCAGAAACATTGGAAAAGTAAGAAATTCATAACTTATTTAGAAAAATAATATAGCCACCACCCATTACAAAATATCTTGCAAATTATTTGGGATGAATCCAGCAGTTTTCTGCAGAATTCAGTCTCATTTCTAAAGTATGAAAAAAGGAGAACAAAAAACAACTAGGTGGAGAAAAACAACTTTTTTCAGATCACAACAAGAGTAGGTTATATCTGAATGAGTGTCAGACATATATAAGAATCACAATTAAGAAGAAAAATAAAATCAATTTAAAATCTTGATAAGAAAGATATCACTGTCTTGTCCTTTCACGGCCAGCCTTTTCCTTACCACACATTATTCTGAAAGAAATAAAGTTTCACACCATTTCTCTTCAGATGACAATAGCATTACATTACATGAGCCTTGTGGTCTCACTTTTGGGATGGCTTGCGAAATCAGCAGAGGACCAGTGCTATTTCCCCATGAAGACCATGCCTCTCCATTGCTTGAAAACTAAACAAGGCATTTTGAGAGATTTGTTAAAAAGAACTCAGTTCCCCTTTGGGGACCCTAAGGAACTAGCAGAATTTTCGGCACCTAGTCCCTGCCATTAGAAAAGGCAGTTCTACCTGCCTTGGTTTGGTTGTAACAGACAACATTGCTCAACTCAGGACAATGTGCTGTTCATCAAATACTTTCAATAAATGATTTCTAAATATTCTTTGTCAGGATAATTTACACCATGGAAGTTATCAAAGTTAACTTGAGAGACAAAATAGTCTGCATGTAGACTGCATGCATGTCTGCATGTTGTTGTCTTATTTCCACAGAGAGAAGTACAATTTTAGAATATAAAAACCAATATCTACTAGAAATGATCTGGGGGGTAGGAAAAATGATCACTTCATGTCTTTTCAACTTGATTTTCCAATTGACATAGTAAATAAGTAACAGTAATATTCAAATTCAATCAAATTTCATGAGGGTCATGCAGTTCAAATATCTTTTTTTACACTATGATAAGTTAATAGCATCAGGACATAAGACTAAATTCCTAGAAGTCATCTTTTTTTTCTTTTCTACAGAAAAAAAAAGTGGTTTAAATGTTTAACAAAAGGTTGAACAACTTATAGCTTAAGTTAAAAAACTAAGTACTCTTTTTTAAAAAAAAAAAAGCCTGACTAGCAAAACTGTGACCGAAAGCATACAAAACAGAAGAAAAATACAAAAAGTTTCCATTATGATGTTCCAAAAGATGTTCCGACAGTGTTAACTCTACTATTCAAAAAGAGATTGATATTACACAACTAAAACCTCCTGGAATACTTTTTAACATTAATCATTATAAATGCATCAAATTTTTGCACATTTTTTTAAGATAAGAATAGGAAGTATTTTAACAAGGAAAAGCTTTACAAACTTTCCGAAAGAGTAATCTTGCCAGCAGTGCCTGTTTATGCTGCCTCTGACCACATAGATTCTGCCATGAAGCTTTTGCCATTTTCAGAAATGTTGACCAGAAAGCAATATCATCTAGAATGGTGTTATAAGGGTCAGCAAACTGTGGTCAGTTGTACTTGTGATATTTTTGAAAACACTGTCCTCTACTGGTTGTGATTTTGGAATCAAACACTCAAGAAAAGTGTTCTCAAACGACAGAACATGTCCATGAACATGTCGATAGTTGATGGACAGCAAATTTTAAAGTGGGCTTTTTTGTTTCATCTTGCTTCAAATCCCAGAGATACTGGCTAAACCTAGAATATCTAAACCTCTTAAAGCAATTTCTGTAAATGAAGCTTTTACTCCTAATAACACATTTAAAGTCATTGTTCAGTCATTATTATACCTTATATAYCATGCAGCTCTTGTACAGTACAGCATAAGAGCAAGAAATTAGTATTATCACAGTAAAGAGAAAAACATCCCTTATTTTCTGTATAGACATATGACCTAGCTCTATGACCATCATGCACCACCTTTCTCAGATGGCAATAGCCATCAGTAACGACCAAGCATATCCAAGTTAAACCATAGATAGTGTTGTGGCCTGATTTATTTCTTCTCCTTCAGCATCTTGCTTTGATCTCATCTCTAATCTCTCTCTTCTCCAGAAATAATGAAATTCTTTCAAACTCTTTGAAATCCTAGGCTAGAGCTCCCAATAATAAGATTCATCCCAGGTAGACTGCCTGTGCATGCTAAAGTGAGTCATCAGGATAATCCTTTAAGGGACTCTAGCACGTTTGTAAGCAGGTAGTAACAGACACAGCTACTTCTGTGGGATGATAGTGCAGAAACTGACAACTCAGATTTTTTGAGCTTTTTAACAATTCCTAGCAGGCATTTTGCAATGCAAGAGAAAGTACAGAGGAGCAAAGGGCCAGACTTGCAAGGCTTTTAAATGAAAATCTGTAGAAATGACCACCGCCTTTCAGTAAGAAAAGGCACAAGTAAGAACAGATTGCAGCACATTCCCATAACTGGCTATCCCTGTTCTGACTAGAAGAACATGGCTTTACTGTGCATTAGGGGCACTATAGGCTGGCAGACTGACTAATAAGAAACCACTATATGTATTTCTCTCATAGCTACTTTTTTATTTATTTTTGCCACTTCTCTACTGCTGTTATCTTCCACTTGCCACCTGACTTGAACTTAAATGGGAGAATAAATCACCAGCAGATCTAGTTCTGAAGTCAGGCTTCAAATCTCTCCCAGGAAGATTTTGTGCAAATACTAAATTAAGAACTTGAGTATTTTCATTCCCTTGTTCTTTCAATAGATGCTCTGGTTTTACCGCAGTTTTCAAATGGCATGTCTAAACTGTAATTCTCCATTTTCATGACATACAAATGGATTAAACTGGAACCAGTTTTCATCATGTGATAGACTTTTCCTATTGATTATATTAAAGTAACTAGGCAGTCCTATTAGAGAAAAAGCATGCATAAATACAGATCAGTTACATTTCTCCTGACTATCAAATGCTTACCCTGATCTAATTATTTTCAACCTTTTACAAGACACCGGCTCATTATACCACCAAAAATCCAGTTTCTGGCACGAAAATTGTTTTAAGACCACTATTTCCCATTCTTTGTTAACTGAATACATTTTGCTCAGAATAAAAGTAACAGAAAAAAGTCCTTAGCTGCATAGAAGTCCTTTGTTGGTGCTTTTGAACTCTCTAGTTGTGGACTACAAAGAGTCCAGCGCGCTGCCTCTCACCACCACAGAACAGAAGCGCTGAGCTGCCTTTTTGGGGGGGATCTTGATATACAGGATACATTACTGAGTGCCTCTAAAAAAGGTTTGTGAACCTTGATGGAAATCAGAGGTGAAAATGACAGTTCAAATGTCTGGTCTGGGTTTAAAAGATCTATGGTAATGTATTTTTACTTATAACAGATACTGAGAAGGAAAAAAAGAACCAGCAAAGCAGTGTTCAGACTTATATTACACTCTTTCTCTGCTCCTGTCCTTCCCCTGAGCTGTCAAACCCAGGGCATTCTCTGAAAAGTAAAGTGATTCTAGGCAGGTTACCAATATATGTTATTTCTTATTAGTTATCTCCTCAGGATATCACTAAGACACAAAGCCTATATGATTCTTTTCAGCTACAAACAATGAGTCAGGATTCGTGCTGGCTTAAAGTATGTGTCATCTCTGGATTTCAATGCAATACCCTAGAATAGAATTTGGTGTTTTGTTTTCTTTTTTTAAAAAAAAAAGAAAAAAAACTTGTTATTTGATATAGGAAGCTTTATAGAACAGTTAATCAGAAGGAAAGCAAGAATGTGCTGGTTAATCAATTAATGGTCAAATAGATTTTGACAGGTGACACTTATTTATCTTTACACCTCTGAGGGGAAAAAAAGAAAAAAAAAGCTTTGAGTAAGGAAACTCTTTGTTCTGTTACTTTCTGTGAAGCATTAATATACCGTAAATTAAGTTTCCATCATGAAACAACATCTAGTTCTATTCTTTTCCCTTCATCAAAACTATTTTTACTGAACATGAGATTTCTAACAAAAATTAAAAAAAAAAATTTTTTCTTTTGCAGAAACTTTTCTGTTTCGGTAAGGTACAAAGGAGAAAGGTCTATATTCATGTTTTCTTGCCAAACAACATTCACACAAAAATAATTTCCCGATCATCTATAGCTTCTTATTCTTTAATTATTTGTACTGACTGATGCCATGGTGGATTTATAATCCATTGAACACTTTAAAGGTAACAGAATGAAGAGTGTTCAAAGTGSCAGTGCTGGAAACTCTGTACAAATACGTATCATTTACACTGCTCATTATCTGTTCAAAAAATAGTCATGGTAATCAGTGATAAATGATTCCCAATCATTCTCAATGGACTTCCCATCTACCGAGACTCCAAATCTCTTTCAGCAATAATAGGACAAGGACAATCACTGACTGCCACCACAATCACGCCTCTGCTTCAGAAGCGCATGGGTGCTCTGCATTATCTACATTTTGAGCTGTCTCACAGCTGAAAGCACAAGCTGAAGTGTCAACTTTCTGAAACTTTGGAGGAGTTTGAGTGCATTATTTAAAGTTAGCTTATAGTGGAGATAGCATCCAAACTCCCAGGCCAAGAACCTCGACAGTATTTGATAACCAATTGTCACTCATTTTAGTAAAGTATGACAACAATGACAGGAGTCTTTAACACAGAGATCTTTGAAAATAAATGACAGACAAATAAGGCTTTATCTATTCAGACAATTTAATGGTTATAAGCTAGGGTTAGAATTTACAGTCTACTAACTTCTCTGTACTAAGAGCACCTTTATATGAGGTGCTKTTAAGGTAGAATAAGTTGCCTCACGCTGTTTCTTCACAGGGAGTTAATGCAGAGTAACTAGTGTACTGTAAATTTGCACCCCAGCTTACCATAGAATAACTTTCCTGATTAAATAAGTCTTAATACAATGTGCAGAGGGAAATAAACAGCTAGAATTGAGTAATTAGTATGAAAAACTATTCAGATTTTCCAAGTTTCTCATTCCATTTTCCCATTCATCTCTATTCACACTTTTTTTTCCTGCAAGATGAGTTCTTATTACAGATTTGCCATATGGTTATTCCTCTGAAGATACTCATGGCCACATGCAAAAAAATTGGCATCTCCAAGAAAAAAAAATAATACAACTACGTAACTGGCACCAGAAGTGCTTATTCCAGACTACCAGAAGTGCATAAAATGTTGTGTCATTTAGTCAAGGAACAGAAACAATCTCATCTGATTTAAACAACTGATAAACACACTGCAAACAAAAAGATGGTGAACAGCCAAAAACAATCAGTTCAAATTTGTTTGCAAACAACTCACAAACTGAAACATGCTTGCACAAAGTGATCAAATCATTGCAGGAAGAAAGGAGGCATTAACAGAAATCAAAAGCTTGTTATGGATAATTCACAAGCAGGCAAAAAAATAAGGCTAAGCTTGGAAGGGAGAGAGACTGAAAGCTGCCTGTAGAAAAATTGTGTTTGCAACCAGTTAGAATTGTTGTTACATTGGAATTATGTATTTTTAAAGATCCAGCTTTAAAGCCACCACTGAGCAACGATTCCTCTATTTTGTACGATTTCGGGGAAACATAAGAGGCCGTTAAAATGCAAATGAGGATTCCCAATCACCTGAACACTGGGTGGACTTTTTGTATTTTTACTGTTTATATTTATATTTTGGTTTTTATATTTTAGTATTTCTTTCCAGGATCAAGATGTAGACAAAATCAAAGGAGCAGTTGAGCTGCTAGATTTCAGTTGAGAAAACTGAAAAAATAACCACGAGTCTGGGAAAAAAATGGTGCTTTAGAGTTCACATTTTCTATAGTATGAATCACCAAGGATGGCAATTATTTCATTTGTGAAGATGACATTTCTATTGATAGCAAACATTTATACACAAAAAATCATGACTAAAGAATTCTGTTGCTAAACGAGAATATAAATCAATACCTTTCCTTAAAGGACAAATCTATACCCTGCAGACAATAGCAAGTTTCAGGGCAAGGGATGAGACTTGTTTACGCATGGAAGGTTTAGAGCTATAGAGATCATTGACACTGGAGAGGTTTAATACTGGGGGACACAGAACAGACACACTTCACTTTCTGACAAGGGAAAACAGCTCTGAGAMAACAACAGGCCAGAAAGTAATGAAGGCAGTGTTTTATTTTGCTGTTATGTTTCTTGTGAGAGTGCCTCCAGTTTTACTGCATGCACCAGGATGGAGGAGACACTCTGACAGCAGATGCAAAGGAGCATAGCAGAAGAGATGCATGGAGCTTGGGGAAGCTGTGCAAAAGCATTCCCCCTTTGGAGCTGCTGCAGTTTGCTGAGTGTTTGCAAACTCATCACTGTCACGAAAACTTCAGCATGCACTTCTCAAGAAGTGTCAGCAGCAATCACTCAGGCCAGGAGGGCAGTAGGACAGGGGAAATCGGGCTGTTCTCTACTTACAAACTGAGCCATTAACCACCCAGCATGTTGGGCAAGGCAGCAGGGGAGGCTAAATAGATCTCTGGTTATTTTACTGGGACTGCAGCAGGCATTTGAAGCATTCGAGGCCAATAGTGATCAATAGTCACTGCACCAGGCCCCAGAGTGAGTGTGCCCAGCTTGTCAAGTAGAGCTCCAGGGAAAGCTCATTCATCCAAGATGGTGCAGCAGATGGAGCAACCCAAGCTATCTAGCCAACGAGCTACAACAGGATCCTACTCTAGATAGTTATCTCGATGAAAAATGACAATGCAGTTTGGACTTACGAAAATCTGCACATTGATGTTCGGAGGAATCAGTGCACCAGCAGAAGTTTTGCACACTGCCCAGTAAGAAGCTCTCAGAGGATGTGTCTGGTGGGGAAATCTGCCCACTTGCTGACACTGAACTAAAACAGTGCTAGTTGTGAGATAGCCAGGACCAAACAGATTCCTAGAAGGTCATCCCTTGGGAACCTGAGCAATTTGAGGCTAGAAGATTTGATCTCTTGGTTGTGAAGTCTGACATTTGGCTCTATGGCCTCTAGGAGCTGGAAAAGGCAGGAAATTGTAGCCAGAAAGGTGAAACTATAGCTGTGCTAAGCGCAGATGACCCAGTTTTCATAGGAAGAAACATTAGAGGAAAAAGCTAGAGGAGATATCTGCTAGAAGTATATTATACTTTATAGGAGGAGGAAGAAAACTTGGCTGTCCCCACCTACTTACATAGAGATCAAATGATAACTAGGATGTGTTTTGGTTTGGTTAATATGATCTGGGTTCCACAAATATCCTGTGATGTCGAAATACCTGGCATGCGAGGGCAAGACAGGAGGTAAGGCTAAATAACAATTTTGGAGGACAGGACCATTGGAATTGCAAGAGCTCTTGCTCCAGAGTAGTAAATACTCCAGCTACCCAGGGAAAAAAAAAAAAAAAAAAAAAAAAAAAAAAAGAGAGAGAGAGAGAGAAAGAAAGAAAAAGAAGAAGAAGAAGAAGAAAAGAAAAAAAAAAGGAGAGAAAGGGGAATATTATAAAAAAATCTGCTTTTCAACCTATAGCAGATTCTGAATGGGCCTTTAGTTCCACATTAGAGAATATCAGAATGGTAACTTTAAGAAAGGGGTGTCAGGGCAGAAATCTTTACACATACAGTTCTTGCAGGATATATGTATGTATATACATATATATAAATTATTATTATATATATATTAAAAATCTATTTAAATCTGTGCATTTTTAAGGGCTGAACTTGGATTCTTTCACACTAATGAGGCTGAATAAAATGCTTCTGCTCATCAAAAGAAAATCAGAGGAGATTATCAGCAGAAACAGAACACAAGTATCCTGTCCCAAAATATTCAGGAAACGTGAATATTCAGGATTGCTAACATGCTAGTCCCATTGCCTGTCTCTGTAGTGCAACCACTTGCAGGCAAATGATAGTTAACGTATACTTTCAACTAGTGTTACTTTTACAGTTCTCTGGGCCTTTGTCATTTTTCTTATCTCACTAATAATTTATTTGGCCCAAGAGACTAATATTAAAGTCAATGAAATTACTCCAAACTTGCATTCARAATCCAGTCCTATCTTTCTCTTACAGGGATTATAACTGCTTGGGACAAAGACAGTCCTTGTGACAAGTGAATGCTATTGTTAGCCTACTTACTGTTATTAAATGTCCTCTTCGTTATCCTAACCTGTACTTTTTTAGAATTGGCCTAATATATACACCATGTTTATTGTACCCACAGCACTAAGTGTTAAGAATTAACAGGGATTTCAAGATGAATAATTATTTGACTTAACAGTGTTTTCCCCATGGGATTCTTCTTGTGAGTTACACTATAAATAATAAAACAGGAACTGTAAACATAATGTTGAAAGGGACTTCATTTTCAGGGCTCTCAACATTTCCCTGTCAACTCTTAAACACAATGTCRTTAAGTTTTGGACTTATTAAAGGATATTTCTACCTTATACTTCATCACACCATATAGAATTCATAAGTGCGGTACATTTAAATTTTGAATCTAAGCCTCATGCTAGAAGCATCAAAACCTGAATCTCTAGCTTAAAGGTTACACTTTATTCTTGATACAGAAATGATGAAAATATTTRCAGAAGATTTTTTTCTGAATTGTGTATTATGTGGACGGTCAAATCGGCTTGCCCCAGTCACAGAATCACAGAACAGCTGAGGTTGGAAGGGACCTCTGGAGATCATCTGGTCCAATCTCCCTGCTCAAGCAGGGTCACCTAGAGCATGTTAGACAGGGTTGCATCCAGGTGGGCCTTGAAGATCTCCACAGAAGGAGATTCCACAACCTCTCTGGGCAACCTGTGCCAGKGCTCCGTCACTCTCACAGGGAAGAAATTCCTCACATTCAGGCAGAATACTTTGTGGTTCAGTTTCTGCCCATTGCCTCTTGTCCTGGCACACGGGGCAACTGAAAAGAGTTTGGCTGCATCCTCTTGCCCCCTCGGGTTTTTGTATACATTGATCAGATCCCCCCTCAGTCTTCTCTTC
>NW_028185150.1:8185745-8215759 GCF_003343005.1 Rhea americana
AATATCAATTACAACAACCATTTTTATAGTTCACGGACTGTCTCATAGATGATGGAACATGATGTGGAGCCAAAGGAGAATTGTGATTTCATGAACTCAGATGGCTGCTAAATAATACTGCCAACTTTTCCCTCACGGGAAAGCCTCACGGGGGCTGAGTAGAGGGGCAGGATCACCTCCCTCCACCTGCTGGCAACACTCTTCCTAAGGCACCCCAGGAGACCATTGGCCTTCTTGGCCACAAGGGCACATTGCTGGCTCGTGGTCAACTTGTCATCCACCAGCACTCGCAGCTCCTCTGCAGAGCTGCTCTGCAGCAGGTCAGCCCCCACCTTGTACTGGTGCACAGGGTTATTCTTCCTTAGCGGCAGGACCCTGCACTTGCCCTTCTTGAACCTCAGGAGGTTCCTCTGTGCCCAACTCCCCAGCCTGTCCAGGTCTCTCTGCATGGCAGCACAGCCCTCAGGTGTGTCAGCCACTCCTCCAAGATTGGTAGCATCAGCAATTTTGCTGAGGGGCACTCTGTCCCCTCATCCAGGTCACTGATGAAAAAGTTGAACAAGACTGGCCCCAGTTAGTACTGACTGCTGGGGGACAACACTAGCTACAGGCCTCCAACTAGACTCCATGCCACTGATGACGACCCTCTGAGCTCTGCCTTTCAGCCAGTTCTCAATTCACCTCACAGTCCACTCATCTCACCCACACTTCCTGAGCTTCCCTAGGAGGACATTATGGGAGACAGTGTCAAAAGCCTTGCTGAAGTCAAGGTTCACAACRTCTGCTGCTCTCCCCTCATCTACCCAGCCAGTCACCCCATCATAGAAGGCTGTCARATTGGTTAAGCAAGATTTCCCCTTGGTGAATCCATGCTGGCTACTCCCAATCACCTTCTTTTCCTCCATATGCTTGGAAAGATGATGCCCAGAATGAGCTGTTCCATCGCCTTTCCAGGGATGGAGGTGAGGCTGACYGGCCTATAGTTGCCAGGGTCCTCCTTCTTGCCCTTCTTGAAGACTGGAGTGACACTGGCTTTCTTCCAGTCCTCAGGCATCTCTCCAGTTCTCCAGGACCTTTCAAAGATGATGGAGAGCAGCTTGGCAACAACATCTGATTCTATGATTCTATGATCTGCCAGCTCCCTCATTACCCATGGGTGCATCCCACCCGGGCCCATGGATTTGTGGATGTCTAGCCTACCTCTAGGACTAGGTCTCTAATCTTATCCTCCTCAACCACAGGAAAGTCTTCCCTTCTCCGGACTTTGTGCCTCATGTCCAGGCTACAGGATTTGGGAGGGCTGCCCTTAGCAGTGAAGACTGAAGCAAAGCAGGTATTCAGTAATTCTGCCTTCTCTGTATTCATTGTCACCAGGGCCCCCGCCCACTCTGTGTACTTTCATCTTCTGTTTGAATTTGGCCAGGAGCTCTTTGCTCACCCATGCAGGTCTCTGCCCCTTTTGCTGCCCTTCTTTCTCACAGGGATGCACCGCTCTTGAGCTTAGAGGAAGTGATGCTTGAATAYTAGCCAGCTCTCCTGGACCCTCCTTTCTTCTAGGGCCTTAGCCCATGAGGYTCCACCAGTTAGGTCTCTGAAGAGCCTGAAGTCTGCTCTCCTGAAGYCCAGGTTTGCAATCCTGCTTGTTGCCTTACTTCTTTCCTGCAGGATCCTGAACTCCACCATCTCATGATCACTGCAGTCAAGGCTTCACATCTCTAACCAGTCCCTCTCTGTTGGTAAGGACAAGGTCCAGTAGGACACCCTTCATTGTAGGCTCCTCCACCATTTGTGACAAGAACATAAGCATATCATTCCACTTTTGTGTTAAATTCTACATGCTCTCATATTTATACAAAAATCCTAGAAATTTCTGGGCAATTTGCTAACTTTTTAATTCAACTTAGTGCAATTACAGATGTTTGCAAGAGGTGGGGACTCCAAAAAACATCTAAGGAAACCTTCTAGAGCCTATAAAAGACTCTCTCTCTATATATGTATATATGTATTCATATGTGTATGTGTATATACATGTATATATCTTAACAAATAATAAAGAGGCAAATAGAATTTGCGAGGAAAAAGGGTTTTGGAGAAATTTTTAACCCTGAAGCTCTAACCTTTTCTCTTTCCTCCCTTCAACTCTTCTCCCATAGATAACATGAACATATCTTTAAGAACTCTCCAGGTAGCCGACAGTGAGAGCTTTCAAGCTGCTCTGTTCATGTCTCTGGGCTGGTGCATGACATTTCCTGTCTCTCTTGTCACCTGAAAACCAATTTTGCTTTTTCATTCTGATGAATTTCAGCCACTTGTGAATAGGACTTTGCCCTTCTGAGATCTTCCCAATTACTCCCCTCTTTCTGCTCCTCCCATTTTATAGCAAACCTCACTGCAGTATTTGAAGCCATTGACACACTGTTTCAGCACATATTCACTTCCCTGCACAGAGAATCCCTCTGGGTCAAATGTAAAACCCACTGCTTCCTTTTCATACAAAAGAGAATTCTTAAACTCCGCAGAAACTCTGCAATTTCTGAAGTCAGGGCAGAAAAAATTCACTGCTTTATGAGGAAAGTCAAAATATAAAAGAACAAGCCTCTCTTGGATGTTCTGAATGTAGTTTCCCTATACATTTAAAAACTGTATCATATCTAATAATCTAGAATACAGGATATATGCATTCACTGTTATTCTGAAGTATATTTTATTATAAAGTGCACAGGTGGGATGAAACATGTTGAGGGAACTTGGAGTCTACAGTAGATGACCACAGGAAGCTATGTTACTATTTCAATTTGTAGTTTTTCTTTCACTTCTTGTGATGCTGTGGATGACTTAAACAAAGCCTTCATTTCTGTTGTATTCATCACTTCTGATTTATGTACATGTCAGAAAGAGACACAAAAAAGAAAAAAGTTCATGGACAATAATAATAAACTGTAGTATCAAGTATAGCAAACATAAATATGTTATGTACATCATGATACTGAAAAATATGAACAGAATACAGCTTTTTGGATTKTCCTTTCCTTCATATTTTAGTGAATGTTCAACTGTGGATCAGACTGTGAACTAATTACTCATAATTACTTAAGCAAGCAGCATTGCTGAAGCCAGCTCAGTAACTTATGTTAGTAACTGCTCATCACATTGGCTAACTGAGTTCATAAATTATTGTCCATCTATTATCTTGCAGCATCTATTATCTTGGGAAAAACTACCATGCATGAGCCAAAATAAATGGTTATGGGTGTATTTTTGGCAGTGATTATGAAATGCTTACCAAATTGAGATGGCAACAAAAGGCGTATGAAACAGCATGTAATCCTGTGGAAATCCAGGTCTCTTTCATTTTGTCACAGTTCTATTTAGCATAATAAAAAAAAATTCTTCCTGATTACAAATCTGTTTTTGAAGGCATTAGCTAAAATTTTCAATTGGATTTCTTCAGATTACCTGAAACTCTARTAAATACACTTGATGAAAGGATAAACTATCATACTACCACATTAGTTACTGTGACTTCTGCTTTTACTAAAGAGGAAACCTTCAACATAGCAAAACTTTCCAAGATGTTAATAGGATCTGTCAATTATGTCTCCACAGGGACTGGGCTTCTTGAGGTATAAAGAAACACAGAAGTGGACTGGAATCAAAGTTACCCACCAAACGAATGAGAGTTTTGACTTGCTTTCTTGATATTGCTAGTTTGATAATGTAATTATAACAACACTAGATCGGAAGCTGTTGGGAAGATTTGTCCCTAGTTTGATCCATAAACTCTGACTCATCAGTGGCTCTTCCAGGTTACYACGAAGGATTTACAAATATAAACTAAACATCTCCGCTTTGAGTTGTGGGCATAGTCCCCTTAAGTCCTATTGAATATCCTGTCTCAGTGAAATAAATTCRTTTCAAAAACATTTTACAGCACATAGTAAATTTATATTTAATTCCCTTGAATTTACTAACCTAAGCTGATTTTGCAGATAAACAAATAGTCTCCCATCACAATTATTTTTTATATATGGCACTTTTACATTGCTTGCATTAGACCTTCTCTAACCGGAGGAATATTTACCACAAATTGTGAAACGTAGGTGGAAAGGAAAGGTTATCTTGCAAGGGCCAAATGTTCTGCTGAATTTCATATGAGTCATTTTACATTTAGCCAGAACAGCTGAGCATTTACATTAAAGTACAGGGATGTTCATCTTGTTTTTACCAGAAGTGATCTTGATCCTTCCTGTAGTTTGTCCACCTCTCTGATAAGACAATCAGCAGGAGTTTTACTGTTTCTGGACTAATAGCAGAGGAAATAGAAATATTACAATGGCTGCTCTGCATGTGGTAGTCAATTTGAAATACTGCATTTCAGATTCTCACATTGAGTTTTCACTGCTTTTTCCACTGTATCAAACAATAAGAATATCCACAGGGTTAAATTAGCTTTACAAAAATAAATAAATAAATAAATAAATAAATAAAGGTACAGACAATTCAGAGGCAAGAGGATAAATGCTTTTATTCATTTTTTCCCTAAAATCTGAGAAATTGATGGGCTTTATATTTACGAAGAAGAAAAGTTTTCTTACTCATCTGATTTTTTTTTTTTTTGGTATTAATTTATTTCCCAAAGTTGTTCATTGGGAATTTTTAGAAAGTCTTCTTCCTTCCAGTTTTCAATAGGGTGCATGTAATGAAAATTTGCACTTGTGAGAACAATACAGTTTCCATGTCCTTGACAAAAACCTCATCCTTAAGATGTTGTATTGGGCTACCTTTCTCCTTTTCTCACCCTTTCTTTTGCTTAAGTGACATTCCTACAAATGATTGTTATGTAGCTATGCATTACTATATGTTCCTCCATTTTTAATGTTTTCACACTCTGGAGTCTTCTATGATCTGCTACAGACTAAGTTTTTTCTGGCTCCTTAGCAAGGTGTCTTCTGAATACAACGTACTTATGGCTTAAAACCGACTCTACACGAGAAGAAATACTGGACTGTGGCTAGAAACACATAGGTTACTGGTAGACCAGCAATAGAAAAGAGTGTCAGAGATGAAAATGAACGTGGCCAGAAATGATGTTTAAAATTCCTCTAATGCCTTTCCTTCACCAAAATAAATCCAAATGTGTTTGATTTTATCATATATTTTTGCAGAAACTGCTATACTTGGTAGAGCTCAGAATGGCATTATTGGTGCACTTGCTATGAAATATCATGTTTTAAAGGAACAACTAATACCTGTTATCTGTAAAAGACTTATAAAAATATGTTTTTTATTTTTTTWAAAAAACCCTAAAATATAGAGGAAAACTTGTTTGATATAGCAAATGACCTATCCTAAGATTTAGAGGTAACAGTGTGTTACACAGAGTAGCCAAGGATTTTTAAAAGAAGGTTCCTGCAGGATGTGATCATCRCAGCTGGAAATTGGTAATACTCCTTCTGGATGTTTAACACATATATAGAATATATTAGATGGGAATTACTGTTATGGGAGGAACGCAACTGTTTAAGGAAGGGAARTTGGGAAAGTGATGACTGCAAAGTGTCAGGAAAGAGTACTTCCTAACTTCTATTTCCTTAAATAGAAACACAGTGTTGGGAAGGATCTGCACATGTTAAATTTGATTTGCAGTTTAGTCCAATATTTAAAATCCTATTCAGAGGAGTAGGTTTCTGTAGCAACTGCCTAAATGACAAATACATTGCATGTAAAYCTATATGAAAGTCTATGAGAGGTGCTTCAGGGCTTGAGCTTCATGAAACAGCCAGAGGTCTTAGAGTAGTAAAATGTGAAATGAAGAATCTGGAGACTCTTACAGTGAGAATACCAATGAGGGGCTGTCTGAACATGAACACTGGCACAAAACGCACTTTGGTAGTGTGCTGGCCATAGATCCTTCATCATTACACAAAGTACTCTAAAAAGCTTCTTGGAGACAATGTGACATCCTTATACTTGGGAAGGGGGTACTTTATTTTTGTTGTGCCTAATCTGTGCTTTCACTTCTAATCCCTTTCTAATGGAATTTATAAATGCTCATAATTGTTACATTAAAATACCCCATTTAAAGACAACTGTTTAAATTCCAAATTCTGTTGCTTGACCATGTGAAAAGACAGATTAAAGAATGTGGCTAGAAACTTAATTTGGCTCCTTTCTGACCAAGTTAAAATACATTCTTTATTTTTATAAAGATTTTTTTTTATGTTTTTTATGATCCCCTACCCTCCTCAGCAGTTTTGAACTCTTGATATGTGAGGAGTATGTTATGGCAGCTGAAAGTATGCTTTGTTGGCCTTGGACTTCTTCCAGATTCAGAATTTTAGGGATGACTTTAAGGATCGTTATTCCTACCTTCTGTCTTCCAAAAAAGCAGATAGGCCTATTTATCTACACACAAAACCTCCGTGTGTTTGGGAAGGATTAGGGTCCACCCTTTACAAGAAAAAAATAACAGAGGCATTATTGTCTGTCAAATAACTAAAATAGCTTTTGGGCTCTTCAGTCCTTCATGATGTTATGAGCTTTGCATATGGAAGATGCCAGAGTTTGATGGCTCTGTTGGGGGAATGAAGGTTGATGCCAGTGTCTCTGGAGGTTCTTCAGCTGCAATGAAAAGGTCTAGTTACATTCAATATTGCTGTTTGTGAGAAGTTTAGCAAGGTCTTAAAACTAAGAAAAGGGCTGGCAGGGGAAGAATTGGAGGAAAATATATTCCAAAATAAGATGGTAGTTGTTGGATTATTTTGCAAATAGATTGCTATGCAGTGTTAAGCATTCAGTGTTAAGTGACATATTTATCTGAATTAGAGAGATAATATGTTATCTTCACAATTGATTGTAAAGCTTCTAACAAAATATCAAAAATGTCATGCATGAACATGGCATTGCCTCAAAGCAAACAGTATTGTTTTAGCAATTGATAGAGTCTGCCATTAAAGACTTTGCTAGAACTGGTTATTGTGAGTTATTTGCTATGATACCATTTCTTTTCCTATGTGTATTTTGCTTTCTCAGCCTGGTGAATATATTTGAATAATATATTTCTAAGATAGTTTGGTAGCATCTAACATGTTCTTTTATTACATAAAAGAACAACAACTTCAAACGCTCATATCATCTAAGCACAAAAGCAGAGTGAAATCATAGGATTAAGGTGAAAATATAATTTTTATAGATCTCAAGACATGTAGCAGGACCACCTGTGAATCCCATCAGAGTTAACTGGCGATTTGCCTTTCTCTCACAGAATTCAACTGTGTATTGTTTATAAATGTAAATGTTGTACAAGAGAGAAGTCTTTGTTGCATCTATTCAGACAGTTCTCCAATACCTTCTTCTTTCAGGATGTCAATCACATTAAAACACAAAACATCACAAAACAAAAACAAACTACAAGTTGACTTTTAAAGGCCAACAGAATAATTCAAACTATTTCTTCTGAGAGCAGTATATAAAGCAGCACACAGGATATCAAGGCTGTTTTTTTCCACCTCATGGCCACATATTAGCAAAAGATATAATGGGATATAGTCGTTTATTTGTCTCAAAAGTTCCAACTTCACTATAACTTTTTTAGAAATTAACTGCAAATGGACACAATTTTAAGATAGTGTTCTTGTTTACTTTCCAGGGTGGAAACTTATTCTACTCATTTTTTTCTTCTCAAAACAAAGTCTAACGGCTGAATAAAGTCTAATACCAAATTGAATTAGAGCATCCAAATGTTAGCCAAGAGTTTTAGGTTATATTGCTGGTTTGATATACTATTTTTTCAAGTCTTCATAAAGGGCAAGGAGGACCCAGGCAACTATAGGCCGGTCAGCCTCACCTGCATCCCTGGAAAGGCGATGGAACAGCTCATTCTGGGCATCATCTTTCCAAGC
Source organism: Rhea americana (assembly GCF_003343005.1). NCBI lineage: Eukaryota > Metazoa > Chordata > Aves > Rheiformes > Rheidae > Rhea > Rhea americana. The sequence goes on from NW_028185150.1 coordinate 8,193,647, forward strand.
ATATGGAGGAAAAGAAGGTGATTGGGAGTAGCCAGCATGGATTCACCAAGGGGAAATCTTGCTTAACCAATTTGACAGCCTTCTATGATGGGGTGACTGGCTGGGTAGATGAGGGGAGAGCAGCAGACGTTGTGAACCTTGACTTCAGCAAGGCTTTTGACACTGTCTCCCATAACGTCCTCCTAGGGAAGCTCAGGAAGTGTGGGTGAGATGAGTGGACTGTGAGGTGAATTGAGAACTGGCTGAAAGGCAGAGCTCAGAGGGTCGTCATCAGTGGCATGGAGTCTAGTTGGAGGCCTGTAGCTAGTGTTGTCCCCCAGCAGTCAGTACTAACTGGGGCCAGTCTTGTTCAACTTTTTCATCAGTGACCTGGATGAGGGGACAGAGTGCCCCTCAGCAAAATTGCTGATGCTACCAATCTTGGAGGAGTGGCTGACACACCTGAGGGCTGTGCTGCCATGCAGAGAGACCTGGACAGGCTGGGGAGTTGGGCACAGAGGAACCTCCTGAGGTTCAAGAAGGGCAAGTGCAGGGTCCTGCCSCTAAGGAAGAATAACCCTGTGCACCAGTACAAGGTGGGGGCTGACCTGCTGCAGAGCAGCTCTGCAGAGGAGCTGCGAGTGCTGGTGGATGACAAGTTGACCACGAGCCAGCAATGTGCCCTTGTGGCCAAGAAGGCCAATGGTCTCCTGGGGTGCCTTAGGAAGAGTGTTGCCAGCAGGTGGAGGGAGGTGATCCTGCCCCTCTACTCAGCCCCCGTGAGGCTTTCCCGTGAGGGAAAAGTTGGCAGTATTATTTAGCAGCCATCTGAGTTCATGAAATCACAATTCTCCTTTGGCTCCACATCATGTTCCATCATCTATGAGACAGTCCGTGAACTATAAAAATGGTTGTTGTAATTGATATTGCTATCTTTTCAGTCAGTTAAAGAATATTTTTTCTACCTAGAAGTATTTACTTGCTTTCTAATAAAAATATTGTTGAGGACAGCATAAATATATCAATGAGACAAAGGGGAAATGGCTTTCATTGATTTAACTGATATAGATTAGAAAAATTAGATGAGCTTTGAAGTATCAAAAAGTCTTTGTGTGACCAAAACTTCTTAGTTTTCACCAGTTATCTCAACAGGCCTAACCAAAGACATTATTTCTGGCTCCAAATCTTGCCTTTTTCTTTCTTGTACAAGGGATGACCTTGATCCACTCAGCAGATTTTTTACTAAAGTCAGATTCTTCCTCCATACCTGAACAGAGTGCTTGCCTGTGGGCACATGGCTAAGCCCACAGGAGGATGGAGGGAATTCAGAAGGCCCCAATGAGGGTCCAAAGCTGTGTACAGGACACAGCAAATAGCATTCAAGAACTATCCCCAAATCTATCAGCTATTGCACAAATGGGCTTGCGGCAATAGACATGGGAAATTAATTCTCTCTGGTTTAGTTTTCCCTTTGGAGAGGAGGATGAAAAAAAATATAGGGTCTGCAGAGGTCTCTGAAGATGTTAAAACATCTGAGAGAAGATCTCTAGAAGTTGAATGTCAGCTAAATTTCCTCCTTGTAAATAGACCTCTGTCTAGGTTAGAAATGTGAATTACTGTCTGTAAATAATCAATTGTATCTTCCAGTCTTCCTGACTGAAGTGAGTAGAGATCAAAATGGGGATTTGCATTATCTGCCATATTCTCTTTGCTTCCAGAAGAAACAAGAAACAAATCCCCTTTCCTTGCTTCAACTTATTTCCTCTTCTGTTTCTGATGACTGAATGGTATTTCTTTCCTCCTCATTTATGAGAGAAGGGGGACAAATGGCTCCTTGATAAGTGATCTCTGACATTATAGTTTGCAAGTGGGTATTATATTATCTGTCTTTTTCCTTGTGTGGGGACCTCAGCTAATTCAGGACTCAATCTTAGCTGTTATCAGTCATTATATGTACCTTTCAAGCTCAGAATGAGCTCCATTGTCTTCCACTAAACAATTTGTCATACAATTCAGGAAAAGTGCACAACAGTGTACTCTTCAACTCTGCAGAGGGGCTACTCTGTCACATATAAGCAGAATGTGTTTAAATGAATTAATCTGGATCTTCCATTTCTATCTGCTCTAATTTCCTTCCATAAATTATATTCATTTGTTTCCTCCTTAATTGCCAAGCTATGACCTCGTGTTTAGCAACCTTTTCTTTTATCTCTTTATAACCCTAAATGTTTTGCACATATCATCTTTAATTGACACCTCAGTGTGACATCAGCAAATGCAGACAAAATAGACTACTAATAACAGCACAATGTCCTAGTCATTCCATTCATTATGTTTCAGAAAACCACTGAGGACATTTGGGATTATTAAGTGTTTTTGGTAGAATTTACAAGAAAACTAGACTATTTCTTTAATCAGCAGCAAAGAAATTAAAGTCTGCTTGTACATCTTGATGTTAATCACCAGTAAATTTGCACAAGTGAACATGGCCATCTAGGAAATAAGTAGGTTTTTTACAGCCCCAAAGGACTTGAGGCATAATTCTATACCTCTTCTCTTTGAGTGTTCAGTATAACAAGACAGAAAATTTCATTTAGAGTATTTACAATATAAAAGATTCATATACTTATAGCAGCATGCACTATGTTGAGACGGGAAATAATTTCCACCAAAAAAAAGCTTGAAAATCTTCTTCCCTCTCATAACAGCTATTTTTCCTTTATAAATTCATGCATACTGTGATCAGAACAGATCTATAGACCCAAGTGTTTTCAAACTAATATTGATGGGCACTGTGTCTAATGCATTCAAGCCAAACAAAGGTATTTAAAATCTTCCTTAGAATAGCAGAAACACGAAAAATTAGGGAGCTATTGAGGAACTTCCATGCTATTCTTCCCTCCCACTACACAAAAGTTAGAGCCACAGCTCAGCTCTTTTGAAACTCAGCTGTTTCCAGGAAGGTTTTCTGCTGTTTGCCACATTAAACTGCTTTAAAATGGAAAGTTCAGAAAGAGTGTATTAAAACAGTTTTAATARCATAGAAATTTCAGTGTGTGCTATGTGAAATGTAACACTGCACAGTGTTCCTTGTGACCTTGGAACAGTAAGTAACAACAGGGTAGCTAAGCCATGTAGCTTAAGACCTAGAGCACTGCTTTGAAAATGTAAGAAAAGTCTAGAGGTATAAGGCATGATCCTCTAGTTTCACCTCTGAATTTCATTACATATTGAGTTTGTCAAACCTTTAACATTATTCTAAAGAATAGTCTTTGTCCTTGAACAATCATCATAAATTGGCAGATATAAGTCATTGGCCTCCTGCAATGCTGAGATTGAGAAGAAAAAAAGTGATGTGGAACAGTTTTGCTTCTCTTGCTAGGAAGCAGCTAAGAAGGTGAAGTTATATCTTCTTAGAAATTTTTTATCATGCGGGAAAGTTTGGTTTTAGTTATTATTATTTTGGCAGGATATCAAGCAAAGTAGAATATGCTTTAAAATATACTTCTGTGCACTCTCACTGCAGCGCACCCAGTACTCTCAGTGCAGGGCAGATGTTTCAGATCTTGTGATGAATCTCAGCAAATTATTTTACAAGTGTATATCTAATATCTCAATAGCAGCCTATTCAGATATAAAATATCAACTAGAAAAACAGGAAGCGGAAAATGACTTCTCCAGCAGCATCATGGCTTATAAGTATTTCTAAACATAGTATGTAAGTCCCAGGTGGGACGAGGGTAATGATATAAGTAAGCTAAGTAGATTGAATGCATTATTAAGCTAGCATTTAACCTATAATAATCGTGACTTTTTTAACAAATGTACTGGGTTGAGATTTTTACAGCTATATACTTTTCATCATTTTACAGAACCAGCTGCAGTATACAGCATAAGATGGACTTATATTCCATCTGCTTATAAGTAGGCAATTTATTTAGAGTTGCAGGTAGATAAAAATAAAGAGATCCCATGAAATCAGGGATTTCATGAATGAAAATCATTCCAAGTAAATAAAAATATGGAAGTCATATTTAATAGAATGGTTGGTTGTGTCTAAAAAACAGAGTACAACCTTCCCACCTGATATTTCTGCTTATAAGAAAAGTGTTCCTGAAAGAATTTTTAATTCTTTCTTAGATTAAACTGTTTAAATAGATGCTATAATAGAAGACTTTTTAGTGAAACTATGATTTAGATTATTACTAGCTCTGACAAAATGGTTAATGACACAAACATCATTTCAAAATCTGTAAAACAACAATTTTATTCAACTGCTAGCAGAAAGTAGGTATTGAGCATTATCTCAGTTGTCTGATCAGATGCATGTCCAGATTGAATAACTCTGTACATAAATACCTAACAACATGCCCCCTCATTCATTTACATAAATAGCTAATGTCATGACATGCACATAGAGAAGTTTTAATTGTATATGCGTAAAATAAAAAAAAAATCACCTTTTGATACAAATAATAATTAGCTTTGGCATCTTACCATTACATCACCTCCAAAATTACTTCAGAACACAGTTTCCTAGTGCAGACACCACAAGATAATTGGGACATTCATGCATTTTTGGATAGTAATCCAAACTCAGCTCTCAATGAATAATGACTTGCTGTTTAACTTACATGAAAGAGTAAGCACTGATACTGGAAATAAGAAGCATGCAACAGGTATTCAATTTGTTTGGCAGTATGATAGGATGATTTGAATATTGATTTAAATAATGAGTATGTTAAAAACGCTTTTCATTGATTAGGCTGAAAATGCAGTGTGTTAAAGTAAGCTATGCTTCATGTTTCGATGAGTAGGGTTTTTGTTTGTTATGTCAATAAGGCCTTTCAAACAAAAATATATCATAGAAACACCAGTGCAGAAACTTGCATCCAAAGACACAGTGGCTTCTCCAGATGTCTTGTTTACTAGCTAGGCCTGGGATATATTCAGAACCAAAACACAGTTACTGATAATGTACATCTACAGAGGAGCTGCCTAAGAATGAAATTTTTGCTGCCAGCTCCTCCTCTGTAGTCCTGCCTTGTTTCTGAGAGAAGTAGAATAGTTTCCTGTAGAACTTTACTGGTGCCACAGTACACAGGTAATGTATCCTTGGGGCTAGGGGAAGAGAATATATAAAACACAGTGTTTCTTGGAACTGCCAAAGTTCTCTGACACACACACTTCTTCAGGTCCTAGGCAGGCACTTATATCTCCTAGAAATTCTACCAACTGAGCATCTGCTTATCTAAGATTCAGGTTTTCAGGTAACTCACTTCTCTGCTGAGTTGAACAAAGGTGCCACCTGGTCTGGGATTGTTCCTCTAATCTTGATTTTTTCTAAGGACATTAAAAATAAAACAAAATAACTGAAAATACCTTGGTAGAATAATATTTTACCATTCAACCCTCCATTTGCCTTAAATAAGAATGGTTTCCAGAGAAGCTAACTGACTTTGCTGGTATTACTAGAACTAAAGTCCAGATAATTCTCCAGAAGCCTAAAAGGAAATTTCTGTTCTTTCTTATAATCTTGTGCCAAACCTAAAGAACTCTCTAGCCCTAAAATATGTTCTTGATCTGTCCCATATCAGCTGTCTAACAACTATTACCTAGTCTTCTACCTTTCTTTAACAGCCTGTCAAATGGCACTGGGTTTAACATTAGAAATTTTCCTATTCACCTGGCTAAACTTGCTTATATTAATATAAGTACCTAATAAACTGAGACCTAATAATTTGAACCTTTAGAAGCTGTGATCTTCAGTCATGAAGAGAGAAAATATAATGTATTGTTAAAAAGCACACTTGTCTCATGAGCAATCTGAAAAATTTGTTTCTTGATCTCTCAAGTACAAGAGTTCTTCTCTACGAATGTCTACTCTCCATCTGAGTCGTCTAGGGGGAAGGTGGCTGCCCAGTGTCTCCTAACCTGGGAAATTAAAGCTATGTTTAGGACCTGATCTGCCTGTGCTGAAGTTCCTCCTGGTGCCATTCTCAAGCTGGTGTGAGTTCCTTAGTGAAAAACCCTGTGTGCGGCTTTCATGCAGTAGGTGACTGGAAAGCATCTGAAAATACTGTGATCTGACAGGAGAGAAGGTTATTCACTTTCACTACAATGATTTAAGATAAATAAATAAATAAATAAACAATCTGAAGTCTAAATTGCTACATTATAAAGTCAATAGGACTCAAATCCTTCAGCTGCTTTAAAAACGATCCCTCTGCACTGCTCCAATCTCAGGTGGGTTGCCTCAGACTGTAGCTCTAGACTCTCAGACGTGTTTATGCACAGAATTCAGCTTCAACCTTTCTATTTACATCTAGGAGAGGTTCACACACCTATTGTGTAAGCCTAAATACACCTGGGAACCCAGGGAAAATGGGAACAATAACTTTGCATGAAATGAGTACTACAGGAGGTATAAGAGTAACTTGCAGGGGTAACCTATTGGATTAATTTCTCCTTTTTTCATTCATGAGTTATCTTTGAGAGTACAGAAGGAATCCTGCAAAATAAAAGCAAATTTTGCCTCAATTATTTTTTTTTCACTGAGGTGCTGTTTCTGTCATATTTAGTCAAGCAGAGTAGTACCTTGTGCATTCCAATTGACTTCACAGATATAAGCATTATCATTCAAAGTGCAATATTTGTTTTTTGCAAATATGTGTATTTTCAGGTGAAATTCACAGAAAATAAGCCGGAACAGACAAGTGGCTGCAATCAAATTGAAATTTGCTTTTGAATCTAAACAAACATTTGCAGACTCTTTTTTCACAAGCATTCACTCATTTGTATTCAGTGGTTAAAAAGCTGCCTCCCACTGTCCCTCTGGCTGCTTATAGTTATTCATTTCCTATGTAATCTTCATTGATTGCAAGAGATTAATTTTGTTCACTACAAAGTCAGAGACTCAGCCTTTATGGCAAATGAAAGGGAGCACCCTAAAGAGCCATTTCTGTGTTCTCAGCAATGTGATTTAATTTATACATTTTTTTTCATCATAAGAATATATTTCTTTGTTGAGGTTCTTGTGCTGTCTAGAACAAGTGTAACTCTTCTAAGCCATTAAATAGGATAAAAGAGGTAAAAAATTGTGTCCTTATCTAAATCTAACAACTAATATGAAAAATAAAAAGTATTTATTTTAATGAGTTAAATTAAAACAATTAAATATATTTTAATTTTATTAAATGCATATGAAGCTTAACATTGAAAGAAAAGAAAGAAATAGTTCATTTTATGTAACAGAAAAAAGTAAGATTTGGGGAAATGTGAAGTAGGGCTTGACGTTTTCACGTTAAAATTTCAACTCTCCTGGGAGTGTTCTTTCAGTGGCTGCAGGACTCATACCTTCTGTCTACTGCTGAGTCTTTTCTTCTTTCCTTAGGTAGGACAGCAGTTAGCTATTCTTTTTTATCTACATAAATATATCATCATCATACATTTCTCAAGGAAGGAAATAAATCTAAACTTCCCCTCACTAATGGAGATAAGCATGAGTAGATATCTTCTCTTCCACTCTGAGTTACAGAGCAGGGTCAGATTTCATTTGTCCTTCTGTACGGGAAACAGAAGGATATGTGCTTGAAAAAAGTACTGAATTGGATAAAATAGAGAAATGAATATGATAATGAAACTTTCAGAACAGTTAGTTTCAATTTTTTGTGACTTCTGAATTATCTTGCTCTAATACTTTTCTCCATTATCGATATACGTCTCATCACTACTTTAGTTAGCTGAATGTTTAACTGGTGCTAGATAGAATAATAAACTGACATAAAGGGTAAGCAGTTCTAACATAAAACTTTAACAGCAGAATTAGCAACCATGTTTATTTAGTAACTTTCATATTGTGGATCTGACACATATTCTGAGCTACACTTGCATTTAGTACCCGTTGGACTAACTACCCTAAAGAGCTTTCCATCTGTTACGTCTAGTGTAACTCCCATTTCTACCAGGTGATTCTAAGAGAATGAGGCCTGATGACCCCATAGACCTTGTTCTGCTATTGTACAGCTGCCACTGTACCAGTAGATATGACAGATTCCTGGCAGTTTCACTGAAGCAAGGGAAGCAAGGGTCTTATATAGCTACACCAGCACWGCAGAAACAGGAAAACTGCAGTATGAGAGAATAAATAGAATAAAGGAGGAAGAAGACCTACCAACAGACTGGTTGGCATTGTGTTCACCTTACAGCTTACTGAACTTCATAAAAAGAAGCAAAAAAACAGTAAAACAGAATGTTTACTAGGGATTTTTATTTTGTATTACATAGGTTTAACTGCATTGTTACAAAGTGGTAAAATCCTTTTGTATTTAGACATCTGCAAATGAGAGTTGCTTTACTCAGAAAAAATATAATAATCTATATAATTTTAATGAGACTAGTCAATTCCTTCACCAGCCTACAAAAAGCTCAGCAGCATATTAATCGCTACCAGATCCTTTCTTTAGTTCCCAGTTTCTTCATCCAAACAAAAATTAAGAACAGCACAACAGTTTCCCTAGCCCACAAGTGATGTAAAAGCTAACTAATCAATGGCCAGGCATAAGCAATAACTTCTAGCTAGCTGCCACAAGCTTATCTACTCCTAAAGTACATCCTTAGTTTTAAGACCTTTCCTTGAGCAAAACATAGGTCTTGGAGGGAAAAAAAAAATAAAATAAAAAAACACTTTCCTTATATCCAAACTTATGTGAATATACAACTCTATAGTTAGAACTATCCATTTCTCATTTATTTTTTCTTTTTCTTTTCAGACCTCAGTCTGATTGTGATTGGAATCTCAAATTTCAACATCTTTTCTAAACACCATATGATTAATGCGTTTGAATATAAATTAGGATCTTCACTCTGGTGATTCTGATTGGCTGTTAAACAATCTTTCAAGTCTTTCCTGTCTTTTTTCCTGATTGCTCACTGTATTTCTTCCAACCACACAAAATGTTCTCTATGAATCACTGATAGTTAATTTTCATGATCTTTAAACAGATATAGAGCTCAAACCTAGGCCACTCTAGATAGTATAACTGTGTGCTGCATTGCAAAGGCAAATTTAAGCAAAGGTCACACTGTGATTAAAAAATACTTCTTTATCCTACATCATTTTTGTGGCAGATGCCTAGTTTTACCACATCCTAAGTTTATGATCTATCTCAGCTTTCCACTGTAGCTCCATATTCCACACTCTTCCTGTCTGCATAAGGCCATGGATCTAGTGTACTGTGAGCTAAACAGAGCAGTGTTTATCATGGATCACTACTCCAAGTACTATTCTGAGGCACCTATAGATGCCCCCCAAAACTGAAGTTTCATGGCTCTGCAGTTCTTTCCCATATTCTGCCTTGGCACTTATTTCTATTTCTGTTCCTGTATCTCTCATGCTATAACCTCTGTCTGGGAGGAGTTTGCCTTCATTGCTCAGTGACTGCAGCCCTGTTGTGCTTCCATTTTTTCCCCTCTTTTACATTTTTGATAAAATATCCATTACTGAGTATCCAACTGACCTGATGTGAAAATAGAAGTTTTGCTGCAGCTGAGTCAGAATGGTTTTAACAGTATGAAGATAAGCCTCAAATTGTGCAAATGATGAAAGCAAAATTGTTTCAGTAAAACAGTATCTAGCAAATGTTTAGTCAAGAACAAGTAGTCTGATTCACAAAAACACAGCCTAGTTACTAGAAATCCAGTGCATCAAAAATAGGCCAAACTGATTACTTGAATTGTTCCAAAAGCATATGGAACAGCAGGAAAATGAAGGAAAATGAAGCAATTAGGGAATTAAATGCTGGAGTAGCAGGAAGCTGAGTACAAGCAGTATAAGGAAGAAGGAAAGACAGTATAGAACCAATGGAAGAAAGTAGCTGTTCTGACTGAATGCAGAAGCAAAACACAAGCATGAGGATTCAGAGGGCCATGCCAGCATAACTGCTAAGCATCATCAGTGACAGAGGTGAAGGTCTAGGAACCAAAGTTCTGATATAGTCGTCTTCCATTGCTACCAACTGTAACGTCTCTTCAATAACAGTAGGGACAAGAGGATAACCAGCTCAGCTAATATGCTGTAGACAATCATATCAGCTATAAAACCTGTAAAAGCCAAAAGTTTATATATACAGGTTTTAGCACGTCAGAACCGATAAAGAACAAAATTCATTTTGCTGATGATAAGTTTTTATACTCTTTTATTAGTATTTATTTTCACTAAATCTGGGCATTTGAGTATCACTTAATTTCAGTTTGAAGAATGAGAAGGCTTTATGTTTTTTGTACATACTACAGCTGAAAACAAGTGACAAACTATAAATTCAGGCAATGATACCTAGTCAGGTAATGATAGACTACTTCTAGTCTATTCAAAAATGCACTGTTCCAAGAAGAATTTTTAACATGCTATTAACATAGACATTAACATATTAACATTAGAACAGTTTTTGTTCTAAGTGACTCATAAAATGTTGTTACATAAAAATTACTGCCAGATCTAATTACAGTTCAGTAGTTAAATACAGAGCATATTTATGTTAACACAAGTAGGTAGGCTATCATTCTTCTTGATAGATCAATAGAACCATGTTGTGGAAATGCCAGTGGGAACTAAATACTTATCTTTTTTGCACTTGACACTTGAGTTATCAGTATGAGAGTTCTCCTGTAAAGGCAATCTATAACAATGTTAGTCTATAACAATGAAGCTATTGACAAGCATCCATTCTGTAAAGTTAGTAAATGTTTTTATCTAAATACAGTTCTATGAAATAAGGATTGCTTTTCGTGTTTATCTGTGTTTGTTTAAATATCAGCTAGTCAAAATGGGGCTTATTTTGTGTTTTGAATAGTATCAARCACTGTTTGATGTTTATCAGATAAAAACCTTGTTACTTGCTATTTTATTTTATTTGATTATCTTTTTAATTCACCATTCCAGACATGCTAAATGTTTCTGTGTTATGTTCTATTACTGTTTAGACTCTCCATATTAAAAAAAAAAAAATCACATAAAAAGACATTTTATACAGCAATGGAAAGCCATACTAAAGAAAGGTGAGATGAGATATAAATACCAGCTGAATTTCTGAGCCTAAAAAGACTGGAAATATTAGCTAAGCTGAGAAGTTTGAAGCTTGACTGTCTGGAATCAGTAGTGAGAGTAAAGTGTTTTGTTCTGTGCTACAGCACCCCAGAACTGACAAATCTTTCAGATGTCCACAAAATGAGGAACACAGAGAACCATGAACATTTTAAGTGATTGTTCTTTAGCCAGCTTTGCAAACAATTGCCTGGCAGAGGCAAATTCAGTTCTTCAGGGTGTTACCCCAGTCATGACTACTTTGCAGGTATACTTATCTGGAAGAGATGCTGTGCATTATGTCTAGTTTTGTTGTCTAATGCAGAATGGAATTTTGAAGAGAATATAGCAAKAAGAAGAAGAATTTGGCCAAAGAAAAAGTTTTGAGATTACCTTATTTGAAATTAAAAAACAAAGTTTCCTTTAGTGATATTTCTCTGGAGGTCAAACATTGCCCTGACCAACATCCACACCTAATGTTTGTAGAGCAGCAGACTCAACACGCTTGCTTTGTAGACAGATTCATCTGGTAGTGAGCTTGCAAGTAGGCAAGTTTGCAGATGCATCTGTCCCTAAGTTAGTGTAAAACAGCATGAATGGCCTTGACCCTGCAATCTGTTCCTTTTCGATAGTAATAAGGAAGAAATCAGATTGAAAACACTATTTTCTCTTCTGCCTTGTATATCTGAGCTGATAGAAACACTACTAATTCTATATAGAAATACACAAAATATCAGAAATCTCTTGAAGATCTTTAGTGTCACCAACAACTTGAATGAACATGCTTTGGTTTGGTTTTAGTGAAATACATGTTCAGTGCTGTTTCCCAACAATAGCTGGCACTGGCAAATCTGGTGCTTGTTTTGTAGTCACCAGTTGCATAACAGGACAGGGATCTGATCTGTTCCACCAGTTTTCAAAAATGTGTAGTTAACCTTTGCTCGCATGTAAACTTTAGACATGCCTGAAACAACTGTAACAAAGTTACTGAGTGAATAATGGTCACATTTCTCCCATATTCACAAAGCATTCCTTAACCTCTTTCTAACATATTCAACCTTATAAATTTGCAAAAAATGGTTGCACACCATTCAATATCTAAAGTATCTGTGAGCTCTTTCCTATGGGAGAATCAAGTGCATACGGTTATATGTTAAGTCACACGTTGTTCTTGGGGTGTATTTGTGCAAAGTCATTCCCCCAGCTTACATACAAGCAAAATCAACTTACAGAAGCATGCAGAAACTTYATATAATAATAATGAGTCTGCTGAACTAAAGGCCATTTGCTATCAAATAAACCATTGTTTGTTGTTATTTCAGTAGGTTCCAGTAGACAAACATATTCAAAATTCCTCTATTTGGAATTAGGAATGAGATATGGAGCTCTCCCACCATAATTTATAATTTTAGAACAGTATCTTTTTCATCTCATTTCTAATGTGGCTTTTGTAATGATCACTGTTAATGCAGTCCATCTTTTGTATAAGTACCTGATGGCTGTATCACTTCCAGCAGAAATACTACTTTTTTTTTTTTTTTTTTTTTTTGAGTGAGAGGATGATTGCAGAAGTGCAAAACCCTAGCAACAAATTTCAAGACATCATCAATGCAGAAAGAGTTATAGATAATTATGTTTAATGTGACAAAGAAATAGTATACTTAAGTTCAGAAATGAATGCAGATCAAAAATAAATGCAACTCTTTACAATTAACCTAAATCATAGTGTATGYTCTAGACAAGATGGTTTAGCAAAGTAAATACTGTTCCTATATTATTTATATAATTTATCTACTTAAATTCTGCTGAAAGCCATCACCTGTATGTTTGTCAATTTATTATTTGCATAAAGCATGTGATGCAGCAAATACCACAATTTCTTACTTAAGCTTGAATGGCTTAATTAAAATGCATCACTATTTTGCACTAGTTTTTGGTGTTTGAACCAGTCTACAAAACCCAGTATTTTCAAAGTTACATTGCAGCTTATTATTTTCATCTGTTTTGTATGATTACACAGAAGCCTAGCTGTAATGAAACATATTTGCAAAGAAAAGTTTACTGATCAGCCTTATCACACTTAACTAGACAACCCAATCACCAAAATTTGACTTCTAAGGAAGTCAGTAAAGCATCTGAAAGATAGGTTGCAATGGGATCTCTACTCCGTCCCTTAGCTTATGTTTACTTCTTGGTGCTTCATCGTTACCACCCACCCAAAACTCCTCAGATGAGGGAATATGTTAGAGTCTGGATCTCTCAGTTAGGCAAACTTGCATGACCATCTGATTTCTACTTTGAATGTAATGGAAGCCCACATTGTAAATGTCATATCTCCCAAATGCCATCTCAGACTTGTCCACATTTTCCAGCCTTTTTCCTTATTGATTTCCAACTCAATTCTGATGCACCTGAAACCATTTGTAATTTGTTTATTTTATATAATATTACTGTTATGATGCAATTTCATGAAGAAATTATTTTAAATAATTAAAAAATCCAAAAATTTACTTGTTAGGAAGCATACTGAATACTAAAAAATGTCCTGAAACTCACACTCTTCCTTTCCACAAATGCATTCTTTAGCATATGAGCAAGAAGTGCGCTATCTATAAGCAACTGAAAGCACTCATACAGAAAAAAAAAAGCAATTTACTAAAAACACTCATCTGCAGTGTTCACTTTTTAATTTGAAAAACAGAGAATTACAAAGATTTTGGCTGTTACACACATGTAATTTGGAGAAGCTTATACACATCCATTAGAAAGAAACACAGAAAATTTGCCATTGTTTTAAACATTGTCATAAGACATTTAAGTAGCCTTTCGAAAGTTGCCAGACTTTGCTGCTGCTGCTCCTGAAATGTTTTGTGATGGCCTTTGTGCTAGAAGCTCAATACAGAGATAGATGATATCAGTGAGAAATACCAAGCTGGAAAAAGTGCAGATATTTCTATAAATATCATAGACCTCTGCCTATTGGGTAAGGCTGGAAATGAGGAGATCTGAAGGAAAGCTTTAAAAAGGCTCTTACAGGCTCTGACATAGGGAATGTATGGTAGGTCACAGAATTACCTGAAAGTAAAGCTCAAGCATATACAACTGGAGAAATTGTAAGTAATACCAGAATTTATAGAATACACTTGTATTTCATTATTTAGTTGCTCAGGACTAGTCAATACGGAGTAACCCAGTCAAACACCCAGTGAAAAAAAACAATGGCTTAAATATTTCATCTGTATTCCTATTTTTCTATGATCTCATACATATTTCTTTCTAACTTAATTTACTGGACTTCATTTTTCCCCCTATGAATATGAACAGATATTTGCAAGAGAAAATTTTAATATACAATAAGAAATTCTATACATCTATTTTTTGAATTTGAAGTTCCACCTGACCATGAGGGGGAATTTCTTCCCTGTGAGAGTGACGGAGCACTGGMMCAGGTTGGCCAGAGAGGCTGTGGAGTCTCCTTCTCTGGAGATATTCAAAGCCTGCCTGGATGCAACCCTGTCTAACATGCTGTAGGTGACCCTGCTGAGCAGGGAGGTTGGACTAGATGATCTCCAGAGATCCCTTCCAACAATACTGATTCTGTGATTCTATGATTCTATGCTGTAGGTAAAATTCTGATCTCTCCTAATATTTAAAATCTAACTTTATAATGTTTCTTAAAAAATCCATTTGAAAGCTGCCAATGTAAATACCTGGTAATTATTTGCAGCATTCCTGAAAATTTACAGATTCCAGTGCAGATATCAGTGGCACTGGAAAATTTAGTGCTTTTTTTGTCTGCTTCTTTATTGTCTTGCATGAAAGCCTTTAAAAGAATACTTGTTCTCAGCTGACATGCAGTTTTAGAACCAAGAATAAACACAGTGTTCATCCTGTTTGTTTTGTTTTGTTTTTTCTGACTGGTATGTGTCCCAGACTAGTCCACCAATATCAATCGGTGCATCAGGTGCATTAGTGCATTTGACTTGGATCTTCTCTMTTTACAAGTTACTTCTATTTGCACAACATTAAAACCTATTAATTATTATTTTTTTTGGAGTCTAGTTTCTGGAAGATTGCTCTCATGCAGACAGTAATAACAAGGAACATAACATAATCATTATTATTCTTATTATATATCTTTGGAGATTGAATTGGAGAGTGTCTCCATTCGTATTAAAAATGTCCACACACTACTTCTAGGCTGCGCAGCAGCTGTATGCCGTACCTGGCTTGAGTACATGAGACAGCTGGTTGGAGAGCACAGCAATCTCTTACAGTCCATGTGGCTGACTCTCCTTCACATGTAAGCAAGAAAGAGGTGACAAGAAAATGAATTGGGACCTATTTGAAAGCTCAAAAATATTCTTGGTCCACCTACCACACATGGTACCTCTAGCCCTGGTGAAAGCTTAACTGTGAGCCATGCGTTGTGTAGGTTGGGACAAACTAATTTATTAGAAAAATAAAATAGCATATTTATTTAATACACCTATCACATAACAAATACTTTAGATTTGAACAACCTTTTTCCCTTATTGGTTGTATCCTGCTAACAAAAATTGCGTTGACATTTCAATCACAAGTAGCTGATATTTATATAGGTAGAAAATACCCAACTGTGGGAATTTCATACCTCCACAGAATTGAAAGATACATGACTAAACTCTAAAAACTATAGTAGGCATTCAGAGCAATTAAAACATCCAAACTTTATTGTGTTATGAAAGATGAAAGAAAAAAGCTGAAGTCATGTATAGACAGCTGTTAAATACACTCGCTTAGTCATTTATATGTTACTCAGGATCAGACAATCAAGGTGGCAAAGTGGGGAATGTTTTCTAGGGAAAGAAAGTAAAATACTTCATAAGGGCATGCAGGCTACATTTTTGATATCACTGCATACAAATTCCTTTATTTTAGTCCTAATAAAAGCATAATCACTCAAGGCTAGCTCCTAAGGACTAGTTTCTGGAGTAACTTGAAATCATAAATTCAGCTGTTATTAAAAGAGCAATACAACTTTTTTAAGTCTTTGTGATTACGAAGCTGGAAGTACAAAAAAAATCACTACTTAAAACAGTGACTGAAGGGCCCAGTAAACACATTCTCTGAATATGTCATATTAATATAAGAATATATCATACAAGCAGGCAAATAAATAAATACTTTCTTATGATAAAAAATAAAGAGTCATCCTTATTTTCATATTATGGTTTCCAAGAGTGTTAAATTGGTAATAAATGTTATAAGCTGGAGTTCCTTCACATGCTTAATTTTGTCTCTGAACTTAAAATTATTTAAAAAGCTCTAACTCTGATGGTTGCATAATGTAATGATCTCCAAGTCTGGAATTGGCGCATGCATTAAAGAGTATCCATGAGCATATGAATGAATGAATAAATGCACTTGATTGATTGGCATTAGTTTCAGTGATCTGTGGAGAAATTTTACAGACTCCTATATCATCAAGACATCAAAAAAAGAGTAATGATTTTAATTTTTAAGGTTTTGATAATATTTAGAAGTTCTGATGTACTTATTATATCACCAGAATGTTTTCTATCTTATTCGTTCTTAAAAGCATATGAGAATACAAAGCTTTATAAGTAATAGTTTACAGACAGTCATTTCAGACTGCCATGCAGTGATTATTAAATTTAACCTTGCAGCTGCAGAGGCTATGTTCTTGCACCTATGAGTCTCCATGAATAAAAAGTCATGGAGACTTCTTGATCTTTGGTTGTCCTCAGTCTCCAGTGTGACCTGCGCTCCAGAGAGCTGGATGAAGTCCTTCAGTTGATTTTTGTCAGATTTGAATGAGGACCTACATGTTCTAATGGTAAATTTTCAGAGAAATTGATTCAGACACTTCTAAGTAAAATCACTCATAGTCAGGTAATTAGTTATGCACTTACAGACCGAAATGTTATGACATGAGTATTTTCTTTTAAAGATAAAACTCAAAGAAAACACTATGTCTGTATCAACTCTGATAAATAGTTATCTCAGTCATTATCCTCGTTACAGTCTGCAGCTAGTGCACTAAATGTATACTAGTTCAATAAACCTATACTGGTTTGTTTTCAAACCAATTTAAATTTCATTTTCCATATAGTATTTTATGAGCCTAAATAAAATATTTCGTATAAAATCTGGACAATTAACTGTTACTTTATCATTCATTTGTTTATTTAAGCATTAATTTATAAACAGAATGTCATCTAAATGCAGATGAGAAAAGCTGAGTGAAGTTCATAATGTAACTGGGAGTGTATTGTTAGGCAGAAGTTTCTGCAAAATTTGCTGTAGCAGAGTTTAGTGTATTTTGCTTATTCAGTTCTTTCTGATCAGTGTTTTTCTGTCTTTGGAAATCAAATGGAGACCTCATTTTTGTTCTAGCAAAAAAAGAGCCCATTCTCCATCCCTGCTATGCTTCACAAAGGCATAGGCACGATATGACGCTGCCAACATGGCTTATGGCATTTTGTATCTTTTGTAGTGATTCCCTGGACATTTTTTGATGTCTACTGGTCTGTGACTGGCCAATTGTCCATAGATTGAGTAACTCCATTGCAGATGCTTTTTCCTAGCCCCTTTAAGATTTTTGCTGCTCTTTAAGTGACTTCCTTTGCTTCAGATGTGAGGATCTTTCATCTAGATGTAGAGTAGACAGGAAACAATCCCACTTGGTGAGTTATGAACTTTTTTCTTACATTCTTCTTTTTCTTTCTTTTTGCCTTCAGAGAGGGAGATCCTGGTCACCAGGATATCATCCAAATCTCACACATCCTTTAAGTTTATTATCAACTGATTTAATTTTTCTCTTTCTAGGTGAGATGTTTCCATATATTACAATAATTCTAAAGCCACTACCACAGCTCTAGTATTTTTGTTTCTCTCAAAATATCTTAAATAAAAGCCTGGAAACAAAAGGAAGTAGAAAAGAGAAAATGGTCTATATCCACTTGCATACCTTCCAGTGCTGTATTTAATGTTCTACCACGTTCTGCCATCCTGCAAAATAGCTATCTTAGCTCCACATTTAGGCAAATCTCTCTAGATAAGTAGATATTTTCTTCTCTATTTTTATTTTTTTGTTATTATTGTTGTAATTGTCCTCTGCCACCTAAAACAGTTGTCTTTCCAGTTTCTAGTGTCTCTATGCCAGGCTCCATCCTCTGTCAGAGCTTCTTTATTAACAAATGAAGACGTAAGAGCCTTTTATTGCTGATTAATGTGGAACACAAGTTTGGCTGGTGTGTACAACACTTCTAACCACAATATTTGTCCTTCATACTTCCTGGATGTCTTAGTCCATGAAACATGGTATTTAAAACTCAAGGTTCTGCTCCACATTGACTTACATTTAAATCACAGGTTGGTGCCCATGAGGTATAAATATGGTATAAATATAAATAAATAAGTTTTCCTGCTTCAACTTTCTCTGCTGTCTTGTTGAACAAAGGCAAAATAAGTTTTGAAATGCTATTACTGAATGTGCAGAAGAATAAAATATTGTCTTTCCCTTTACAGGAGACAACCCAAACCGAGTTTAAACATAGATATTGAAAAAATAGGAGCACGAGCAAATGAAGAAAGTCAATGCCTTATGAAATGACTGGCAGAGAGTCATCATAGGTAAAATCCACAATTTTCACATTAACGCATTTTTTAAAATAGTATTAAAAATGTTTGAGAAAAAAAGCAGGAGAAACTATCATGTTTTATAAGAAAGTTCTCACGAGAAACTTAAAAAATTATCTATATGCTGGTCAGAAAAAGAAAGTAGATATTTACATTGTTGAAGACATTTTGCAGGTATATTCTATGAACTATTTTAAGTGCCTGATAGCTAATTTTGAAGAAATATTAATTCAAGGTGTATCCAATTTCAAAAATATTCAATTACTAAAAAAAGAGAAACAGAGTTGAAAAAGAACACACATCATCAAATATACTATATTACTGGTCCCTTAGAAAACTTATAATATACCTGTACAAAGAGGTAAGAATTAGAACTATCTCATTTTATTTAGTTCTAAACCTCTAATTATGTAAGTATATACACTGTTTTAAGCAGCATTAGCCAATGTCCATGCCAATATGATCAAATACAGGACTAATATTTAAGAGATTTTAAGTGTTTTCATCACAGATATGCACACTGGAGTTAGTTGATTGATCTTATATTAACGCCTTGTCTACACTGGAAATTACAATTTGAAAGTATAATTATATTGACAGAGATACAATGGAAAACCCTACTAATGGGTACAGGATAAATTGCATTTTCTAGTCTAGAATTTGCTTGAAAATGATTTAATTGCTGACAACACATTGCTACTGCAGAAATATTCCCAAACTCATCGTGTTCTTCTTTTCATTTATACTGTGATTTTCAGTAGATTTTTTTTTCTAATATCTTCTAGTTTTAATCTGTGGGAGCTGTGAGTGAGTGTCTCTTTATGTATCCAGGTAGAAGAATACTGTGCAAATTACATAGCTTAATTATTTTCTTCCAGTATGCTACTTATAATCTAAGAAAATTAGTCACAGTGTGTGATAAATAAAATTTTAGGATACTTGTTTCTGAAAATACTTTAATAAAAATATCAAAAGTACATCTCAGAACAACACAATAATACTTATTGAATTAAGAGCTTCACTGGAATAAGGAGAGGAAAGTAACTACAACAATGTGCTAGGATGTAAAGAGAGATGTCATTTTGAGCTAGTCATACAAAAATGTCATTCCAACGAAGTAAGTTGGAGCTGCTGAAGATGTTTCATCTGAATTGTGTGTTAAAGGAAAGAGTATGCTTTCAGTGATCTGTTGTTTTTCCCTTCTCCCTCTTTGTCTATCTCTGTCTGCCACTCCTGCTTTCTTTTCCCTCTAGCTGTGCTAGCTGTCTGTCCTACAACCAAGCCATCATTTTTCAAGGTCAGGTTTATTAGAATTAATACTTCTGAAAAATATGAAATAAAGAAATTATTCTAAGTGTTGTGGCAGATCTAGAAGGTGACAAAAAGCTTTGGAGGGTTATAGGAAAAACACAAAACAGAAAACCAAAATGAAGAATAGAAAGTGATGGTGAGCAAATAGGTCAAGGAATTATAGCAGGGTGTGGCAAATTTGAAGTTTTGAAGCAGGAAGGCAATTTTGAATTAGCCTCTGAAATGAACAGAAATCCAGTCAAGGGGCTAATGGATGAAGGTGAAAGAGCCGTATCTCCTAAAGTATAAGAGTGTGGTTGCTCAATTTTGGACTCTCTGAAGTTTAGTGAGGAAGGAGATCACAGAAGATTAAAATGTAGTGGCTGAAATGAGACACAATAAGGTATGCTAAGTAAGGCTCTCTGAAGTGGCAATAGGACAGTTCTAATCAGAACATGTAGGCTGAGACTGTTGAATTCCAAGTATTTAGAGCAATATTTTCCTAAGTGAAAGGCAAGGTAAAATATTCCTAGATAAAGAAAAAGAAAATCCTTAACCAAACAAAATAACATTCCGAGAGAGTACATTATATAATTAGAGTTAAATAACAAACTTTTAGAACATTATTGCGAAAATACAGCAACCCATTGAGCTACGAACAACTTACTTTCAGTAATTTTCTGCAAAGCAAAAACTTTTTTGTTTGTTTTTGTTTTGTTTTATTTTTAATTGTTATGAAAAGAAAACAGAACAAGGCTTGATTGGAGCTTTTATAAAGGATGAGGTATTTATGCACCAGAAAATCCTGACTACACTTTTTTCATTACAAGGGAATTTACTCTTATAATTTTTTTTTTATTACATTTTATTTGTAAGATGAAATCACTAAAGTATAGTAAGCACTAGAAAAAAATGCTTGAAATTTTTGTAGATTACTAAGCCAAATATATATTTACATAATTCTTGAAAGCACTAGATTAAAATAAAAAAGTATCTATGAAATACTGAGTTATGCTTCCAGACAGAGGCTGAGAATTACAATAGGAATTTTAACTTGCAAAAGCCTTCAAGATTCATCCCTGAAAGTATAGAAATGTTTTATTTCTTATGACATTGCATGTGCCTTGTTGCAATGAGAAGCACTTACAAGTTCTGGGCTTTATCTTCATTCACAGAGCTCAGACAGTTCAAATCTACTCTGATGAACCACATTGTATCTTATTAGGACCATGAGCAGTCTGTCATGAGTATTTCCTTTAAATCAGTGGAAACTCAGCCTACATCTTCTCTTTCTACAAGACTCTGCCTTGGTATTATGTATTTGTCTATGGTGATTCACTTTTACTCTTTCATCTTGTAAAACTGCTAGTATGTCCTACCTCACTGAACTATTTGTAAGTGCAAAAGACACTCACAAGCTGCCTGCACCTCTTTTTTTGGAGCAGTGGGGGTTCCCCCTCTGCCTGGTGGATACTGGTGGTGATCAGGTCAGCACCAAGCAGGCAACAGAGTAGCCCTGCAGTTGCTCCATGACCTGGACTGACACAGTGACCCACCCATGGGAATGACATCCCAAGGACATCCTTTAGATCTGATTCTTTTGGACAAAAATCCTGAATCAAATCTGGAGAGAGAATGGACTCCAGATGGGAAATGACCAGGATATTGCTGTAGCTGAATCTCTAAGGATATATCAAAACTCACAGCCTTTGAGCGACCCCTTTAAAAGTCCTGAAGAATTCAGCCACTGTAAATCTGTCATACACAGCTCTCTCAAAATTTTTACAGAGTTTTCCAAACGTGTCTCCAAAGAGGTTCAGACTCCTCACCAAAAAGCTGGGGGAAGCATCCTCAGAGATATTTCACCAAACCTAGTTATTAGATGCCCCTCTACGCTGCCTGTGTATCCGCTATCAGGCTAGATGATGTCCTTACTGATTACTCATGTCTTCTGCAACTTCAGAAACAAATGAGGAGAGGCCTGCGTGGTTCAAGACAGTCATGGATCAGGACGTACTTGCAAGCATCTTTTCGTGCCAGAAAACAATTATGCTTAATAAGGATGTCAGCACTACAATAAAGGCTTCGCTCTTGGTTAGTAGTAGGGAGATCAGAAAAAA